>NW_012114844.1:1480239-1518454 GCF_000951035.1 Colobus angolensis palliatus | reverse complement strand
TTGTGTGCTTAGCACAGATATTTATATATCAATATATGCTTATTTACATGTTATATATATTTTGTATGTATATATTTTAAGAGATGGGGTTTTGCTCTGTTGCCCAGACTGGTCTCGAACCCCAGGGTTCAAGCAATTCTCCCACCTTCACCTCCCAAATTGCTGGGACTACAGGCATGAGCCACCATACCTGGCCCTATTTCCTCCCTTTTTGCCAAGAAACAAGCATGTTTCTTTTGGCAGAAAATAAATTAGCAAATAAAGAAAAAGTAAATAATCCCACTAGCCTGAGATAATCTTTGTTCAAACACTGGCATATAGTCAATAAGCTATTAACAAAATAAAATTATGTACAAACATGCAACCTTATTTATTTCTAAGTGATTAAATGTTAACTCTTAAATCTCCATTGTTGTGGGTGATGGAAAGTTAATATTGTCAATTCAAAGTAAATTTAGTCACTCTTAATTTAAAACACAGTCTCCTCTGGGCAACTATTCACTCAATTCAGGATTTTCCCTGCTGGGCTTCTGTGTAGTATAGTGGTGTTTGGAAGGTGCACACAACTCACAGTTGCCTCTCTGCTGGAATTCACTGAGGATGTCACCTGTCAGGCTCTCCTTTGTCCAGGGAGGTCCCATCCTCACCACATGGGCTGCAGAGACATCTGGTTCTCTGATCCATGAAGGTCATCCTGCTTCCTCTGCGTCTGACTGTCAAGAGCTCCCTGGGGCAGCTGGCACATCAGGACAATCCTGGGTACCTCTTCTAGGCATAGGAAACTTTCAGCTATACTCCCACCTGCAACGGAAGACTCAGGAGAGTGTCCCAGAATCTTTGTCTAAGTATCCCAGATGGATATTTCTACCCTGTGTAGACTCACACTCGAAGAGGCTCTTTTCTCCCAGAATCTCAGGCAGGGAGTGGGATGCAGGTCTCTGAGCTCTTTTCTCCAGTGTGGACGGCCCCTGTCTCTTGGTGCCGACCTTGGAAAGCAGCAGAGTGGGCAGAGGCCCTCTCAGGCTCCAACCTGTGGCCTTTGAACTTCACCCTCCCTTCAGCTGGGCAGACTTTTATCTGCTTTTGGATAAGAAAAAAGCTGCTCAGATAGCATCTCATGTTCTTCCCAGGTTCGTGGTCTATGACATAAATTTTGTGCTTTGCGTCCTCCAGGCTTTTCTCTTTGTAGTCAAAGCCAAGCTTTTGGCATCAAAGAAACAAACAAAATACAAACAAATCCAAATGTATTTATCTGGATAAGCCACACAAGTTTAGTGGCTTAAACAAGGCAAAGTTATTAGCTTATAGTTCTGGAGGTCAGAAGCCCAACATGGCTCTTCCTGGGCTAAAATCAAGGTGACGACAGGATTACACTTCTTTCTGGAGACTGGAAGGGAGAATCCATTTCCTTGCTTTTTCAGCCTCTGGAGGCCACCTGCATTCCCTTGGCTTATGGCCCCTTCCTGCATCTTTAAAGCCAGCAGAAGAGCATCTTCAAGTCTCACTCTGATTCTGACCTCCTCTTCTACCTCCCTCCACTCTTAATATAAAACACAGTCTCCTCTGGGCAATAACTCACTCAATTCAGGATTTTCCCTGCTGGGTTGTTGTGTTTGGAAGGTGCACACAACTCGCAGTTGCCTCTCTGCTGGAATTCACTACAGATGTCGCCTGTCAGTCTCTCCTTTGTCCAGGACCATCCTCACTATATTGGCTGCTGAGGCATCTGGTTCTCTGATCCTTCCACTTTTTCTTTTTCTTTTTCTTTTTTTTTTTTGAGATGGAGTTTCATGCTTGTCGCCTAGGCTGTAGTGCAATGGTGTGATCCCAGCTCACTGCAACCTCTGCTTCCCGGGTTCAGGAGATTCTCCTGCCTCAGCCTCCCAAGTAGCTGGGATTATAGGTCCATGCCATCATGCCTGGCTAATTTTTGTATTTTTAGTAGAGATGGGGTTTCACCATGTTTGTCAGGCTGGTCTTGAACTTCTGACCTCAGGCGATCTGCCTGCCTTGGCCTTTCAAAGTGCTAGGATTACAGGCGTGAGCCACTGAGCCACGTTCATCCTTCCACTTTTAAGGATACTTATGAGTACTCTAGGCCAGCCTGGATCATCCAGGATGATTCTTTTATTATGAAGTCAGCCGATTAGCAAGATTAATTCCATCTGCAATCTTAATCCCCCCCCTTGCCATGTAACATAACATATTCATAGGTTCCCAGGTTCAGGATGTGGACATCTCTGGAGAAGCCAGTTTTCTGTCCACCATACTTTTGTCAAAGACTTGCTTCATACCATTATGAGCCATGGTTTTCAATATTATAATCTTCACTACTGATTTAACAAAGTCTATTTAGGAATTCTAAAGACAATGCTTTAACTTTTTTTTTTTAAATAATTGTATAGATGGTATGAATTGAAAGTGAAAAACCCAAAGGAATATTGAAAAGCTCATGGTGAAAATAAAAAAAAACCCTCAATTTTATTCTCCAGATCTGATCTTGTTTCATGTATGTGGATCATATTTACATCATGTTTTTTGTAAGTGGTTTCATTCACTTAATAATACAATGCAGACATCTTTCTATGGCAATACATCTTATTTCATCACATCATCTTAATTTCTTTTCTTTTCTTTGTTTCTTTCTTTTTTTTTTTTTTTTGAGACAGAGTCTCACTTTGTCACCCAGGCTGGAGTGCAGTGGCACGATCTCGGCTCACTGCAATGTCCACCTCCCAGATTCAAGCAATTCTTCTGCTTCAGCCTCCCAAGCTGCTGAGATTACAGGCACATGCCACCACACTCAACTAATTTATGTATTTTTAGTAGAAACGGGGTTTCGCCATGTTGGCTAGGCTGGTCTTGAACTCCTGACCTCAGGTGATCCACCCACCTCGGCCTCCCAAAGTGCTGAGATTACAGGCGTGGGCCATGGTGTCTGGCTTCACATCATCTTAATATCTGCAGAGTATTCCCAGAATTTATCTAGCCTATTGCCTGTTGTTGCTGCCATTGGGTACCACTAACATGCAAAGCCAGTTTCTGGCCCTCACAGTGCTCCTGGCACAGCTGCAGCATCCGGCAGTTTCAGAGCCTGGGCAGTTCATTCAATAATCAGAGTAAGGAAGGGCCACGAAGTGCCAGTGTGGGGTCCCCACCTTCACCCAGGGGTGATGATGGCTCTCAGGGAGCTGTTCTGACTCCAGGTGCTGATAGCAGAGTTTCTCTGGCAACCTGTAGCACTGCCTTGAGAAATGATTATCTAAAGCATATTTGCATGGGGGTGAGGGGTGCAGAGGGAGCAGGAGAGTCACAGTGTCTTGGCAGTGGATTGAGCAGAGTGATGGTGATGCCAGTGGCCACGATTCTTTGGAGCCCTGAGTGGTAGCAGAGGCACCACGGCAGGGGGTCCATCCCAAAAACACCTGGGGCCCTTGGCTGGTGACAGATAACTCAGGGACTAGACCAGGATCTGTCTCACTTGCTTTCCTGGTAAGTTTTTCTTTCTCTATCAAACAGAGCAGGCTTTCCCTTCCATTCAGTCTCACATTGCTATGTCCAGAAAATCATCACACTCTTCCACTAGAGGGGTGGATATTACTTTCTCGGTTTTCAGTTCTGTTTGCCCACTAACTGTATATTCTTTTGATCTTTCCAATGGTGATCCAAGGATTTATTTAACCCAGCAGTCAAATTGGTCATTTTAAATAATAGTACATCTTGTCCAAGACCAAAAATAAAATGTCCTGGTATGAGAAGGCAAGCAGAAGAAATTGGGTAGAGTAGGCTGAAAACGTTTTATAGCACCATTACCCAGAGCCCAAATCCCTTTTTCATTTATCCCTTTTTTGTCTTGGCATGGCAGGAATCAGAGCGCCTTCTGTTTGTGTTGATTCAAGTCAGCCTCCACCTTCCCCCAAGCCCAGTTGCCCTTCTCAGGACACAGGCTGCATTCACCACGGGTCTGTCTGCCCAAGCTCTTTGCAGATTTTATGAAAGGCATTTTCACTTGGATTAAACAGGCACTGTGTTTGTGTGTGGTGTGTGTGAAGGAGAAAATGAATCACTTCAACTTTGGGCAAGGATTTTAGGTGTTGTGTTTGTCCCATGCAATTACATAAACACACCAGAACTCATTAAAAAGAAAAAAAAGGAGAAGAGGGGGGCAGAGATTCAAGTGCTTGCGATGATCTAAACAGTGCGGCACATTTTCCATACATTAGACTTCAGAAAGGGTTGTGTTCTGCCCTCTCACAACAGACTCCAAGTCCAAAGGAAAGTTTGAGGTTTTACATTTCTGTTTGTGGTACAGGAAAAGGCTTATGATCTGAGGGCTTGATTCAGTGAAATAACATTGCCTTTATACACATTTGCTTCTCAAGGAGGGCAGGAGTTGGAAGCGACCGTTGTGAAACGTTAAAGATTTTCTGGCAGAGGGAAAGGGATTTTTTTTTCTCCCTCCCTGCCGAGGAAAAAAACAGTTGTAACGAGGAGTTACTTTGTAGTTTTAACTCATATTCAAATACTCCCAGCCGAGAAGCTGCCATCAACCCTCCCATGGACCCCTGATCCTGGTTTGGAGGAACTTTTCACAACTCTCTCTCCCTCCTTCAAACCCTGTGTGATGAGTTTGCAGAAGAGAGTCTTTCCGGGAAGGCAGAATGGTGAGTGGAGCTGCTTCTCCTATCCCAGGGGACGCAGGGGAGGTTGGAATGCAGGGGTGGACCCTTCCTGACAACCTCCCAGGGGAATGGAAGCATAGTTTTGGCCACACTGTGTAGTATATGAGTGAGTGTGTCAGTGTGTGCGCACACATGTGTGTGGGGGCACACATGTGTGCTGCAATAGGACACAATGCCTGTCTTTGCAGAGGCTGGCTGAATGCTCACCATGTGCTTGGCAGAGAGTTCAGGAAGAGCAATTGCAGGACCCCCACAGGGATGAGAGTGAACCCTGGCCAGGGCAGTGGCTTTCCATGTGCCCTGGCTTCCTCTTCATGGGGAAGAGGTATCAGTGTCTAAAACGCTGTAGCTGTCAAGGTCCCCACCAGCTCCGCTCCAGTTTCAGCAGAAGCGGAGCGGAAGAGGGAGCTGCTCAGCTCCGGGAGAAGTGAGTGGAGCGCAGGTCTCTGGAGCAGATCTGAGAACTGGGAGGGGCCTCCATCCAGACCCCCTACCTTCCTGCAGGTACAGCCCAACAGATGAGAGCATTTCTTATTACAATCTTCTTCCTTTGCTCTGGAAACATAAACAGGCATCACAGCAAAACGTTTTAACCCTTCTGCCCAACTTTTAAAGTTAACACTGGCAAAACTTCAGCTCCGTTGCAACTTTGGCATAAGAGAGTAAACACATGATTTTCCTTAAAAAGGAGAAGTAAGCAAGTCAAAGGCGTATTCTGACTTTTCTAGCTCCAGAAAGATATGGCTAGAACCCTGGCATCCACTTGCTTAGGTTGCATTAAGGCATCTGCTGAAGTCTGAAGAAAGGCAGTGGGGTATAGGGAATAAGAACCCAGGCCATGGGGCGTGGCCACCTGGGATGGAATCTTGGCTCTGAAGGTAACAGGCTCCTTTATCTTGGAAAAGGTTTTCAAAGGCTCACTTTCCTCCTTTGCAAAACGGTGGTCATAAATTCTTACCTCACAGGAAGGCAGAAACAATAACTAAGATAAAGTGTGTGAAATGACCCAAATGGCATGTATGTATTCAGAGGACATGTCAGCTCTCCTAAGCAGACTGCTCCCCTGTTCTGAAACAGCAACTGTCATAGATATACAGGCTTGAGGATGAAGAAAAGAGTACTTGAGGGCCCAAAGTAGCCCTGGCTCTTTGTGTAGCAGAAAGTGGGGTGAGCATTCAGGTGGTCTCCCTTTGGAGGCAGAAGACATGGATGCATTTACTTCCACTGGGGATCTTTGAGTCTGGGACTTGACCTGGTGTTTACTAGGTGCTCAGTGTTTGGTGAAACCATTTTATTCACTCTGATTCACAGGGAGGTCTTACCACTTCCTACCCTGGCTGCACCGCCTTTGGTTGCGTTTCCCTGGTAACAGATGGTGAGACAGAGATTTGCACATACGAAGTTCATTGGTGTGTGCTCTGGGAACAACACCAGTGTGGGGTGAGGGAGGCAGAATCAGACAGATGGAGAAGTTGGGCTGTGATGCAGTTGCAACACCGGCCTCAGCAGATCCAGGGGATCCTGTGGGGTTTTGTATCCCTGCAGTGACCAGTCATTGCTTGTGGGCTGCCCCTGGAACCCAGGCATAACCTTGGGTGAGGCAGCTGTCTTTGGCTGAATGTAGTTTCTGGAGAGGGACTCAGTTGTGAGTTGTCACAGACAACCCTATGTCAGCTGTGGGAATGAACGCCTTGGTCCAGGGGTGAGGAGCTTATCTGGGCAATGCCCCATCATCTACTCAATACATTTGATGCAGTCCCTTCTTTTCTCTGAGTTAGGCTGTTAGAAGATTGGGCATTCACATGCAGGGACACCTGTCCAGTTAAATCCTTACATAGCAGTGTGACTTTGGATAAGCCCTTTTCCATATCTGGGACTCAGTGTCCCGGTCTATAAAGTGGATGGAAGGGTGTTGGACTAGAGATGGCCCCTAACAACACTCCAGCTCTGCTATTTCACATATGCAGATTCTGAGCATGTGGCCATGGTGGTTGGATGTGTCCTTAATAATAGTTGGGTCCTGTGGTCTCCACCATAGGTGCCTTGATTCCTTCTGCTGGGAAATATGAATCAAGATACCTGGGGATCCTTGGGACTTGGCCAGCTGTCAGCAAGGAGGAGCTGGGCCTGTGGGAAGCAGAGGGAGGCTCTGCATAGGGCTGGAGGGTGGGGCATAGGGTTTGAGGGGGATTCTGCTGCACACCTTCCCCCATACCCGCACAACATTTCTCCCCCCGCAAAAAAAGTAAAACCACATGAGACACTGCCATATGTCTTTGATAGTTAAGAGCTATGTAATGTTGCCCGGGACAAACTTGGATGTAGTTTTATTACTCTGTCTCCTCCTAATTTCCTATTTACTTTTCAATATACAAAGAGTGAAATCACTTTCCCAAACACTTGGAATTCATTTTCGTTGCTTTTTTTCTTTTCTTTTCCCTTTCTTTTTTTGAGACAGGATCTCATCTGTCACCCAGGCTAGAGTGCAGTGGCGTGATCATGGCTCACTATGGCCTCAATCTCCTGGATTCAAGGAGTTCTCCCACCTCAGCCTCCTTAGTAGCTGAGACTACAGGAGTGTGCCACCATGCCTGGCTAAATTTTATTTTTTTTGTAGAGATGGAGTCTTCCTATGTTGCTCAGGCTGGTGGGCCACTATGCCCAGCCTGGAATTTATTTCCAACAAATTTATTTAGAATATTCTATGCTTCAAGCACTGTGCTGGGCTCTGGGGATCTAATGGGACACATTAAATAAACAACAGTATGCACATAAATATAACGTCAAAGAGGGTTAAGTTCTATGGGAGGCTGTACCAGGGAAACTGGCCTAGTCTGGCAGATCAGCGTGGGGCTTCCCTGAGGAGGTGCTATTTGAGTTGCTTTCTGAAGGGCGTGTGGGAGTTATGCTGGGGCAGGGATGGAGAAGCAAACAGGGGAATTGTAGAATAGGGATGGGAAAAGAAACGTGTTTCAAATCTTACCAGCTTAACCTAGACACTGTGAGTTTTATGAGGGTACATCCATCCAGTCTGTTTTTCTTGCAGCATCTGAAAAAAATTATGGTGACCTGTTAGCTAAGGGAATAAGGGCTTTTTGCTGGTGGGGCAAGGTTCTGCCTGTGTATCAGCCAGTTGTCTCTGTTCCCCACATCTGGATCTGGCAGCCAATCCCTGAGTGTGCATCCGTCATTACGAGGGGCCTTGCCCTGAACCCTGGAAAGCCCTCAGTAATAGCAGCAGCTCCCTCTTCCTGAGTGCTTTCAGCATTAGGCATTGATTTAGGACCATCCTTCATGAGCACTGACTCATTTGACCTTACCTACAGTGCTGTGGGGTACATGCTGCTGTCTTTACTTCACAGGTGAACCAAAAGGAGACACAGGGAGTTCAACCAGGTGATGAGAGGCAGGACAGATTTGAACGCAGGCGAGTCTATTACATTCTAATGCCTGTACTCTTAGCAAGCAGTATGCAGCTGAAAAAGCACAGTGAGCCTTCTGCATATCCATACTGCTCACATGCTGATGCTTCCACTCGACGTTGGGTTGTGGTTAACTTCTCAGTTCTGACAAAGTTATCTGAACCACCAGTCTTACCAACTTCAGAACATCAGATCAGATGCCTGTGCAGTAATTTATTTAACCATTCCCCATATTATGCACATCTTGGCTTGCTTTCAATTTTATGTTTTCCAAAATACCATCACAAATATTTTCAAACATATGGAAAAGAGGAAAGAATTGTTGTCAACATGCCTATGTCCATTATCTAGGTTCTACAAATAAGATTTTACTATATTTGCTTTGCCACATCTATCCATCTCTCCATCCCTCTGTCCATCCATGCATCTGTCTTTTTTTCCTCATTTTTTTCTTTTTTAAATATAGACATGAAGGCTTATCATGTTGCCCAGGCTGGCCTCGAACTCCTGTCCCCACGTGATCCTCCCTGCCTCAGCATCCTAAAGTGCTGGGATTACAAGAGTGAGCCACCATGCCTGGCTATCCATCTTATTTTTTGAACACATTTCCAAATAAGTTGGGGATTAAATAAAGGGTACCTGAGGGCCCAAAGTAGCCCCCGCTGGCTTCTTCTCTAGCAGAAAGTAGGATGAGGATACAGGTGGTCTCCCCTTTGGAGGTAGACTATGTGTATGCACTTACTTACACAGGGGAATCTTTCAGGGTGGAACTTGACTTCATCATACATCTAACTTTCAATATTTGTTTACTGTTGTTCTTTCAGGTAAGATTTACATACAGTGAAATGTATGTATCTTAAGTGCACCATTCAGTTCACTGTGAAAAGTGTATATCCCAGTGTAAAGCACACCCCTAGCAAGGCATAAAATGTTATCATCACTGGCTGGGTGCAGTGGCTCACATCTGTAATCCCAACACTTTCGTAGGCTGAGGTGGGGGATGGCTGATGCCCAGGAGTTCAAGACCAGTCTGTGCAACATAGCAAGACCCCGTCTCTATGAAACTTAAAAATTAGCTGGGTGTGACGGTGCACACCTGTAATCGCAGGTACTTGGATGGCCGAGGCAGGAGGGTTGCTTGAGTCTGGGAGGTTGAGTCTGTAGTGAGCTATGATTGTATCACTCTACATGCCAGCCTGAGTGACAGTGAGACTTTGTCCACCCCCACCCCAAAAATTACCATCATCATCACCCCATAAAGCTCTCTTGTGCCCTTCTCAGTTGCTTTCAATTTTTGCTGATAATATACAACTTGTTGCTAACATTAAAGACCTGATTAAATAAAGTATGACACCTGCTTTGTCCTCCTTTGACCATGGGGGCAAAACCCTTGCCTGTAAAGGCCCCCAACTGTGGTGAGCAGACTTTATGATGAGTTCAAGTGCAGACGTTGGCTGGGGGTTCTGGGACAAGAAAGCAGCACCAAGCTGTGGGTTATTCTGGGCTAAAGGGCAGCAAGGTACAGAGAGTGGTCCTGGCTGTCTCTGGGCTTAGGATTAGGGTTGCAGTTTTGGGTTCTGACAGTGAGGTTAGAAACAGGTCAGGGCAGAGGAGATGGAGCAGGGGCCCCATGGGTGGTGAGCACTGTATTGAGGCTTTATATGTCCTTGTCTATCCTGAGGGCCTCACCTGAGCCCCCACGGACGCTAAGGCCCGGTGATGGGTGCCAAGCTGTTCCCATTCGAGTTGTCCTCATATTTCCTGCTGCAGTCCATACTAGAATGGCATTGGAGGCAATGCATGTGCCTTTCACTGGCAAGATGAATATAAAAGCAGCACAAAATAGATTGCAGGTAGTGTCGGGTAGATGTGCTTTCAACCGTCTGAATTGCTATGATGTTATGAGGCGGAAAGGGGTAGGGTATAGTCACAGGCATTTCTGGCTCTTGCACACTGCTGTTCTTTTCTTCCCATTTTAGAGGGTGTGTGGGGCACTGCGGGCGGGATGGAGCTGAGGGAAGGCAGAGCTGGTATTTGTTGAACGTCCACTGTATTTCAGGCAGTGAGATAATTCTATATAAGTCTTATAATAACCCATTTTACAGATGAGGAAGCTGATGCTCAGGAAGAGGACTGGCTTCCCTCAGGTCACACACTAGTCAGCAGTAGCCCAGGGGATAGGAACTCAGGCTGCTGGACTCCTGGACCAGTGCTCTTTTCAGTGCAAACCCTGCCTCTTGTGACTAGGGTGTGCACGTGCATACGTGTGCCTGTAACAGGTTAGATCCATGTGTTGATGTGTCTATATTGTCTCTGTGTCTATACGTCTGATCGCAAAGAATCCCTCTCTCCCTCCTTCCTTTGCCCTTCTTCCTCCCTGCCTTTTTTCCTTCTTTCTCTTCCTCTTCTTATCCCTTCCTCTCACAGCTACTTAGCATCCAGTTTGTGTCAGGTACTATGCTCAATACCAGGGCTACAAAGAAAGATATGGCACAGCCCCTGGCAGCAAGGCTTTATTCTCTTACTGGATAAGGCAGACACACAGATGAGAGAGCTCAGCATAGAGTGCTTTGGGAGGACAGCTCAAAGGGCAGCTCCTTATTTATCTCTTATTTATTGAAACAAGGAGTGCAGTGGTGTGATCAAGGCTCACTGCAGCCTTGACCTCCTGGCTTAAGCCTGGGCTTAAGCAATCCTCCTGCCTCAGCCTCCTAAGTATCTGGGACTACAGGCACATGCCACCATGCCAAGCTTTTTTTTTTTTGAGACGGAGTCTCACTCCATCACCCAGGCTGGAGTGCAGTGGCGCAATCTCGGCTCACTGCAACCTCCACCTCCCGGGTTCAGCAATTCTCCTGCCTCAGCTTCCCGAGAAGCTGGGATTACAGGCACCCGCCATCATGCCCAGCTAGTATTTGTATTTTTAGTACAGACAGGATTTCTCCATGTTGACCCAGTTGGTCTCCAACTCCTGACCTCATATGATCCACCTGCCTTGGCCTCCTAAAGTGCTGGGATTACAAGCATGAGCCACTGCACCTGGCCCATACCAAGCTAATTTTTCATTTTTATTTTTGCAGAGACAGGGTCTTGCTGTGGAGACAGGGTCTTGCCCAGGCTGGTCTTGAACTCCTGGTCTCAAGTGATTCTCCTGCCTCAGCTTCCCAAAGAGTTAGGATTGCAAGTCTGATCCACTGTGCCCAGTCAAGGCAACTCCTGATTTAATGTGTGAGTTGGGAGGGGGTGTCAGGGAAGTCTTCCTGGAGGAGGTGATACTGAGCCAAACCTTGAAAAACATATGAGAGTTCGCTGGAGGCAGGGCTTGTTGAGGCCCTTGCTTAGAAAGGACAGAGTGTGCTGACATGTGGAGGTGGAAGGACGCACGAAGCATCTGGAGGAACTTCAGGCGTGGGGGAGACAAGCCTGTGTCCTTGGGCAGGGATTTAAAATTTTTACTTATTGAGTCAGTCATGTCATGACAACAACAAATTAAGAGAAGAAAGTAGGGATTTCTTAATCTTTAAAAATGTTGCTTTCTGATGCAAGGCAGGAAGCGGCGTTCCTCAGATACTTGTGTGGGCAGAAAGACTGAAAGCGTGGGACAAATAACTGCTTTGCACAGCCCGGCACCATCCACCTTGAACTCCACCCTTGTCCCGTCTGAAGCCACGTGGGCCAGGGCATCTCGGACATTCTGTGACAGCCAGAAAAGATGAGGGACTCAACTGCCTCCACACTCTTGTAAAAGGCAAGACCCCAAACTGAACACACGGTTCCTGCCAAAGTCTTGCTGAGTGGAAACATTCTCCCCCTTCTCCCCCTGGGTGTGTCATTCATTAATACCTGGTCTTTTCTCATTGCCAGGTGGTGCTGTGCAAACCATCCTATTCTTGGCCTTAAAAATAGCACCACGCAGGCACTGACCACTCCCTCCCGCTGTGGCGTTTAACCCTTTCTAAGCCCAACCATGTGATGGGGCTGAAGGGGATGGGTAAGGATCTATAGATGCTCAGCACAGCAGTGTTTACTTACTCAGCTTTTGTTACAAGGACAAGAAGTGACTGGATTTTGTTGTCAGATAATCCTGGGTTAACCTCCTGGCTCTGTGCTTTGGGCTTTGAGTTGTTTTACTCCCTGTGATGTCTCTTCCTTCCTTTCTCATAAGAAAAAGGGGAAATCATTATGGTACCAACCCTCCAAGTGAATTGTGGAGCTAGATACCATGTGGATGCTACTCAGCCTTGTGTCTAGATGTTCCACGGTGAGCAGACCTGTGCAAATCTACCCCTAAAGGCTGAGGAAGTTGAGGGGCCAAAGAAAGAAGCTGAAAAATCCAGTTTCTTAGAAAGAGATGTTGAATAGGGACTTATGACCAGAAGCCAAGTCTGTGTCTAGGATGGCGAGACAAGATGGTGAATCCCCACCATTACACCCCAGACCCAGGGTTTATATATCATAGGAGAAGGGCACAGTGCTTCAGAAGGAATGGGTAGGGAGATTGCTCAAGGCCAGGATTTATGGTAAGTACAATAACATCAAGATTGTTTTGACCTAAGGGCAGGATAAGTACATATTCTTATACAAGGAACAGTAGATAGACAAGAAATCTTACGAGACTTTCCTGGAATGGGAGTTAATCAGAAGCCAACATGGGGGATTAGCACCCAAAATGGAGTTGCCTCAGCCTCCACACTGGCCCACAGCAAGTGCTGTGCGGATGCTTGTTGTTGCTGTTATTAATCAGCCAAGGTTCTATATCTCTAAGTACTTTTTCTTTGTTTTAGAGTCATGAATTAAACCAAGTGATTCTTCTTGTCATGTCCAGAGGGTCATGAATGCTCTTGGAACTAAACTCTCTTCCCTTGGAGAGAACATTCTGTTTCCGAATCTGTGGCTTCTGGGAGCTAAGAGAGATACTGTGAATATGTTTTTTAAGTTCCATTTAAACCTGGGCCTAATCACATAAATTACGCAAAGGAAATGTTGGAAGAGCTCTTTGTAAACTTGAAACTACAAACAAATGTAGAAACTCATTACGTGGCATTGGTCATTTATTTATTCATTCATTTATGCATTGATTCACTCAGTAAATGTTTATCAACCCTTTATGGGCCAGGAATGCTCTAGTGCTGGGGACCCCACAGTGAACAGGCTGATGAGGTCCCTGTGTGGGACCTAGATGGGGTGGATGGATGGTATGCAGGTACCCAAGCAGACTAACAAGACAGCTTCAAATGCTGGCAAGTTCTATGAAGAAAATACAATAAGGAGAGATAACAGTGAGTGCCTGGTTTAGGAGTGGACAAGAAAGATCCCACTTAGGATGTGGTGTCGGAAGAGCCAGCCATATGAAGATCTGGAAGTGGAACTTTCCTGTAAGAGAGAACAACGGGGGCAGAAACCTTAGGGTGACATGGGCATGGCTTATTCAAGAAAGAGCCAGAAGGCCAGGGTGACTTTGGGATGCAGCGAGTAGGAGAGGCAGAGGTGGAAGCTGAAGTTTGGGAGATAAACAAGGGTGAGATCATGTAGCTCCTTTGGGACATTGTAAGGAATTTGGGTGTTTTTTTGAAAAACAATGCAAAACCTTTGGAAGGGGCAGAGCACAGAGCATTTTTAGGGCAGTAAATACATCCCTCTGTATGATACTGCAGTGGTAGATCCATAATGCTATGCACTTATCAGAACATAGAACTGTACAACACAATGGGTGAACCGTCATGTAAGCCATGAACTTTAGCTAATAATCATGTATCAGTATTGGTTTATCAATTGTAAAAATGTACCACACCAGTGCAAGATGTTAATAGTATGGGAAATTGTGTGTGTGGAGAGGGAGATCAGTATTTGGGAGTTCTGTACTTTCTGTGCAATATTTCTGTAAATCTAAAACTGCTCAGAACAGTAAAGTTTATTAAATTTTTAAAACAGTGGTTGGGTGCAGTGGCTCATGCCTATAATCTCAGCCCTTTGGGAGGCCAAGGAAGGAGGATTGCTTGAGGCCAGGAGTTCGAGACCAGTCTGGGCAACATAGAGAGACCATGTCTCTACAGGAAAAAAAAAAAAAAAATAGCCAAATATGGTGGCATGTGCTTATTATCCTAGCTACTCGGGAGGCTGAGGCTGGAGGATTGCTTGAGCCAGGTGTTTAAGGCTGCAGTTAGCTATGATCTTACCACTACACTGCAGCCTGGGCCATAGAGCAAGATGCTGTCTCAAAAACGAACAAACAAACAAAAAATAGTTTTTAAAAGTAGTTCAAAGCCCTTGCAAATTTTATGCTGGTGAATGTCATGATCCAATTTATATTTTCAAAAAGCCTACCTGCTATTATGTGAAAAATGGATTATGAAGGTCTAAGTAGGAACCAGAATCCCAGTTAGAAGGTGAAAGCCATAATCAGGCAAGAGGCACTGGTAAGAGGAGGGTGGAGGCAGTGAAGATGGAGAGAAGCAGAAAGAAAGTGGGATAGCTTCTGGGGATAGAGCCAACGAGAATCACTGATAAATTGGATGTGATGTGGAAGGTCAGAGAGACAGAGGGATCAAGCTGAATAAAAGCTCACAGAGGGCTTATTCTGGCAGGAATTGTTCTAAGAACCTCACAGGTATTACCACATTTAGTCCTAAACAAACCTTGTGAGGTAGATGTTAGTGCACTAGCCATCCTATCGATGACAAAAACAGTCCACAGAGATGTGCCTCTTTGCCTGCTTGTGATCATGCATTTGGTCAGGGACAGACCTGTGAGATGAACCCAGGAATTTTGGCTTCAGAGTCTATGTTCTTCCCACCTTGATACTGAGGATTTTGGCTTGGGAAATTGATGGATGCTAGTGACAACTACCAAAATGTGGAAGTTTAGGGAAGAAACATTTTATTAGGGGGAAATCAAGAGTAGTATTTGACAGTGTTTCTTTTTCTTTTTCTTTTTCTTTTTTTGCCTCACTGAATAAGAGCCAGGCAGTGTTACTTTTGAAATGCAGGTTAAACTCCAGCTGAAGATGTTAAGCAAGTGGTCGGAAAAAAGAGTCAGAATTCAAGGAGAAGTCCAAGGCTGGAGAAGTGAATTTGGAAGTTGTTGGCACGTGTGTGGTATGTTTGCCTGTGGACTGGCTTCAGTTGCTTGTTTTAGTTGTATAGTACCTTAGTGATGGAATATTACTTTGAAAGGATGCAAGCCCAATGGACAGTTTGAAAGAAAAAAAGGCCAGAAAGAGGTCAGCATGGCCTAGATGACAGTCAGCTAGAGTTTTTGTATGAAGTTAAAACCTTTGGTTTAAATCTATATGTTGCTGTGGGCCAGGGAAAGAGGAGAAGAGACCCCGGGAGCGGGAATCAAGGGACCAATGGCTTCTGACTACACAGCCTTGGATGCACACTTTTTGGACATGTAACTTCTCTGAGTCTCAGTGTTTGCGCCGTAAGTGGGGACGTACAATAAAATCGTCAAGTTTTAGCCTCAACCGTCTTTCTAAGTTGAAAGTGCTAAATGCGAAGAGAATTTATTATCATCATGTCGTGATGTTACATTACTAGTTAAAATTGTTAAATTATATTCTGCATCATGATAATACAGTTCGCATGGCCGAACGTGTACGGCATAAATAATTCCCAAGGCATTTTATAGACTGCGAGACAGCTCCTTGCTCAGACCTCTGAGCAACCCTGTCAGATTGTTGAGTTATTGTTTCCATTTTGTGGACATGGAAACTGAGACTCAGCAAGGTAAAAGGACTTGCAGTTGACTGAGCCGCTTAGTACAGAAGCTGGGGCTTATTGCTCTGATTCTAAGCTCTTTATTTTGCCATTGTTTGAACAGAATAGGAGATGACCCTCTTATGTCATTTTAAGGACACACTTTCTTTTTGCCTTCTGAATGTTTTTACTTGCCGCAACAAACATATATTACTTTTATAATTAAAATTTTGAAACTAAAAATATTTGTAATTTTAATTTTTTAAAATTAAATTTAAACTTGTAATTTTAATTTTAATTTTAAAAAATTAAATTAGAATTTCTAAAATAAAAAATTTTTAAATTAATTTTTTTAAATTTGTAATTTTAATTTTGTAATTAAAATTTCTGGAATTAAAAATTTACATAACTAAAATTTGCTTTTGGCAATAAAATTTTGTAATTAAAAAAGAGGAGAATTAGAAGGAAATACACATTATTGGTTATGAAGCTTTAGCAAGCATCAGAATTACTTGTTTAACAGATTTCTCAGCTCTGTGGGCTGGAAGGGCCAACAAGGTGAGCAGGCTTCTGCTTGGTTAGCTGTTGACAGCATGCTTCCTCCTCTATTGCCCCATTCTCTCAGTGACACTGTGCGGTAGAAGTTTCTAATTTCTTCTGGCGGAAAATTAATTTCATCTAATTTTGATCTTAGCAAACCAAGGCTAAGAATTACCAAGATTGCACAGGAAGCTCTTGGTTGAGCTTGAAGTGGTGCTTGAACTTCCTGGTTCTATCCAGGGCAGGGCTCTCTCAGCTGCGTCTTCCTCCCCCTCTCTTCTGGCTTGCAGTACTGGACTGTGGAGTGCTGGGCAGCGTGGAGACTCTTCTTTTTCTGCAGAATGTCCTGAAGGGCACAGGGGTGACAAAATTTCCACCTTGAAGAACAAACCACCCTGTATTAGGAAAAATCAGGGCCAAGTCTCAAGTACACTTTGGAATAATTACCTTCTGAGAGTGAGAAAGAACAGATCTTCTGAAAATAGAGGGAGAGGCAGGAACTGGATTCAGGTACCGATGACAAGAGAGAACTTAGACTTAGTGGAGGAGGGAGGCTGTGGGACCCTCCCAGGCCTCAGGATTCAAGAAGGGCAAGGTCAGCCTCCGTAGCCCTGGGGTGCTGAATTGCTCCTCAGCCCCTCTGCCAGAGCACGATGGAAGTGGGACCCGATGTCTGTCCTGGCCCCACCGCACCCAGGCCATTGTGAGAGAGATTGTGGGTGTGAGCTGAGCAGGTGACACTGACAGAGGCGCTAACTCCTTGCAATTTAGAAATTTCTTCACTGCACTCCAGACTGAGCCCTACAATGTCCCCTGTGCCTGCTGACAAAGGCAGCTTTATCCCCAGATAAAGTGCTCCCTCCTCCCATGCTTCCCTTGTGACCGTGGGCCTGGGTTCTCCAGCAGCAGTGGCTAGATTTTTGCAGCCTTGCATGGAATTTTAAGGGCTTCCTACAGGTTGCACCTACACCCTCATTAAAGCCCCCAGGAAACCCTGAAACATTTGGTGCTGAGCGCTGGGAAACATTCCGTTCTTCAGAAGAGAGGTCCATACAAAAACTTCAGGCTGGCACGTACACACGGCTCACAGAGACTGAGCTTAGGAGAGATGTGTGGGATGCTCTTTGTGGGGCAGATGGGTTAAATGCCACCCTACGATTAGATTCTCCAAGGGCCTATGTGGGGGAAAGGCACTCTGGTCTCATGACAGTAATGCCAACAGGACACACACAAAAGTGCCCCATTCTTTTATGCTGCAATTTTCAACATGCTCTGTATACATTAGGTCATGGGCTGTCACACTTGAGCATGCTCCAAAATCACCTGGAGGCTTTGTGAAAACAGAGTGCTGGGCTCCACGTCCAGAGGTGCTGCTTCAGGAGGTCTAGGCCAGGGCCTGAGAGCTTGCATTTCTAGCAGATGCTGCTGATGCAGCTGGCTTGAGGACCACTGATTTACATAAGCTTCTGAGAGCCAGTCTGTTGCTTTTGGGAAAGGGTGGCACAGACAGGAAATGAGATGCTATGGAAAATGCCTGGGCTTTGGAGACAGGTGGATTTTGGCTTGCTAACTTGCTAACTATGTGACCTTGGGGAAATTGCATGGCACACAGTAGGTGTTTAATGAATGTTTGTGCAGTGGCTTTGTCTGTAAAGTAGGTGATATATTTACCAGATTGATGGCAGGATTGTATGTGACTTTTTTTTCTCTTTTTATTAAATTTTTATATAATTTGAGATGGGTTCTCACTATGGTTTGCCCAGGCTGGTCTTGAACCTCCCGGCTCAAGTGATCCTTTTGCCTCAGCTTCCTGAGTAGCTGGGATTATAGGCATGTGCCACAGCTCCCAGCATGTGATGAGGTTTATGGAAAACTCCTAGCAGTGTGCCAGGCACATTGTAGGCACCGAGTCATGTTTGCTATCTTTCTGCTCTCCTAGTCATTTCTGTGTTGTCCAAAGAAGGCAGGGGCAGCTGGGCTGGACCAAGGAACCTCACTATGGTTCTGTGGCTCTACACTGGGTTTGCCTCCTGGGTGTTGCCGGCCAGCCCAGCAGATGGTGGACCTTGTAACGAGGCTGAGCTTCTCAGCACTGGCTGTACCCCTTTTTGGATCAAGCGTTTTCACGTGGAGCAGTCAGATGGCTCAGATCGGGAGTCTTCGAGCAAATCCATGCCAGGTGGGACACATTTGTCCCGAGTCATCTGTCCAGAGCAGGTGGTGAATATTGTGTCCTACTCACAGCATCTCAACTATTGGAGCCTGGGATCTGACTCAAAGGCTGGCCTCCATCTGAGAACTGAGCATCCATTTCTCAATCCTTGCCGGCTCTGACCCAGGCCTGGGCCACAGGCTGTCCGAGAATAAGTGGTGCTGCAATCCCTGCTGGGCAGCTGGAGAGAGGAGCAAGGGAGGCGGCAGCCCTGGGGGACTGTGCATAGGGAGGTAGGTGGGCACCAGGTGAGTGAATGTCTATCAGGCAACTGCTCTGTCCAGGTGGCTGTTACCAGAGGGAGGAGGCTGGTCTCTCTGACCTGAATAGGGAAGGTCTTGGTTGCTAGGACGTAACTTCATATTTGAAAGTGGTGCTGGGGTAAGGGGCAGGAGCAGAAGCCAGGATTGTGTAGGTAACTCTGTGTCACCATGTCACACAGTTAGGTACAGAAGGAAGCAGCTTCAGAAGGCCAGGGTGGGCAGAGGGATATTGCTTGACCTGGCTCTGCAGCATGGGGATAATTTAGTCCTGAGATTTCTGACTTTTCAGCCTAATTTCATCCTTGGTAATGGGGTGTGGAAGGAGGTGGAGAAAAGGAAGGTAGCGGGAGAGAGAAAGGCCACAGGCACCTGATGGAGGCTTCTCTGCTGCCTGGCCAGACTCCTTTTCTCCAAAGTGGGGACAGCGAGTGGGCATCTCTGCAGACTGACCATGGGAAAAGAGTTCATTCTGCTTGCTTTTTTGATAAGGGTCCTGTGACTAATTCGTGCATTGGTAGGTCCCAGGATTGGTGATTTTTTGTTTTTTGTTTGTTTGTTTTGTTCTTTTTTTCTTTTTTGGTCCATAGTAAGTTTGCTTTCTGTAGCTGGAGAAGGAGGTAGGACCAAACCTGTCTGTTTATGGGCTATACAAACCCGTCTAGGCATTTTCAGTGTCTTGCTTTAGGTAAATTAAGCTACATAAATGGGGGAAATATGTGTACGTATATATGGTTACGAAGTGCTATCTTTGGGGTTGTGGTAATAAGGGTATAGGTCTGGTAGTGGAAACAGCACAAGAATAGAGGTTCCCTGGGGAATACAGGGGAGCATCTGCTCCTCCTGCCCTTGTCAGGTGAAATCGTCCCACTTCAGGCTGAGCCACACAAAGATGACCCCTTTGTCCCAGGAGGCCAGTTCAAGCTCCCACCAGGTTCCTGGAAGCAGCCTGGGAGCTGCCATCTCTGTGACCCCTTCGTATTTCTCCAGTTTCCCCTGGAAGAAGAAGACCATTCAGTCTTTTTCTTCCTCTCTGTTCTCCTTCTTTACCCTGAAGTTAAGTGATGGTCAACATTTATGAGCATAGTAGAAGGCACCTCCCCTGCTGCAGATATGGTGTGGGCATGAGCCGTCAGGTGGGTCAGACCCTCGAAGCCCCTACTGTTCATTTATTCAACCTCCAGTGAGTCTTTTTAATAAAACTTAGTACCCCAACCATTTGCTGGCCACTCTTCATGCCCCAGGCACCACGCTAAAATGTTCACATATCTCATTTCATTTAAACCTTACAACAACCTAGAGCTTAGGGAGTATATCCCCAAACCGAGAGGTGAGGAGGCTTGCACAGGACCACTCAGCTAGACATTCCCAGGACCCGAACCCAGCCTGTCTGACTGCAAAATCCATGCTCTTACTGGCTTTGTGGCATGCCTCAATAAATACTTTAAGTTTCCTAAACACAAAGATGGTCATATATCCATAGGGTTAAAAAAAATCTCCATTGGATGCAATTAACTATAGAATTATTATTTTCTAATTTTTTGTATTCATGGAAACCTTTTTAGAATTAAAATCTATCATGAAAACTCATATATAATCAGTTAAGGCAGAATTATTTTGGCAGAGGCAGACCAGGACCTTGAGACCTGCCCTTTTGTCAACCCCTCCAACTTTCTGGTTCCCAGCAGTGGCCCAGGGGTATAGGAATGAGAGGGAGGGAGGTACATTTTGAATTGAAATCTACTGGCCAGCACAGTGACTCACGCCTGTAATCCCAGCACTTTGGGAGGCCAAGGTGTTTGGATCAGCTGAGGAAGGTAGTTTGAGACCAGCCTGGCTAACATGGTGAAAGCCCGTCTCTATTAAAAATACCAAAAATTACCCAAGCATAATGGAATGTGCCTGTAATCCCAGCTACTCCGGAGGCTGAGGCAGGAGAATCACTTGAACCCAGGAGGCGGATGTTGCGGTGAGCTGAGATCCTGCCACGGCACTCTAGCCTGGGCAACAGAGCCAGACTTCGTCTCAAAGAAAGAAGGAAGGAAGGAAGGAAGGAAGGAAGGAAGGAAAGAAAGAAAGAAAGAAAAGAAAGAAAAAAAGAAATCTGTTCACCAGTAGGAGAAGGTCCTCATTCCCTAATTGGCCTGAATTGGCTATTCATTTCTCTCCTCTCTGCTCATGCTCCAGGCTCCACTGCCCTGAAGAGATTTGCTTTGACCCGAATACAGAAGGGTCTCTTCACCTCAAAACACTCATTCAGCTTTCAAGCCCTAGCTCATGGGTGAGCTCCTGATGTGGCCATTTGTAAAGTCACTTCAGAAGGGGGTACTTTATTTAAACCTTTCTTATGAAACTTCCCACACTAGGAATATTATCCATTTACACATCTATCTTCTCCAGTAGGTTGTAAAGGACTATCTTCATCCTTTGTATCGTAAGTGCCTGGCACACAAGAAATCTCAGAAAATGTTTATTGTATAAATAAATGAACAACATCAACAATAACAGCTTTAACAATAGCAATACAAGTTGAGTATCTTTTATCCAAAATGTTTGGAACTAGAAGTGTTTTGGGTTTGGAATTCTTATGGATTTTGCAATATTTGCATTATATACTTAGCCTCGCTTCAGCATCTCTAATCTGAAAATCCAACAACCAAAATCTCCAATGAGCATCTCCTTTGAGTGTCATGTGGGTGCTTAAACATTTTCAAATTTTGGAGCATTTTGGATGTCAGATTTTTGAATCAGGGAACTCAACTTGTAATACCTTAAATTTGTATTGTGCAGGCTGGGCACAGTGGCTCACGCCTGTAATCCCAGCAGTTTGAGAGGCCGAGGCGGGCAGATCACTTGAGGTCAAGAGTTCCTGATCAGCCTGGCCAACATGGTGAAGCCCTGTTTGTACTAAAAATACGAATATTAGCCAGGCATGGTGGCACATGCCTGTAATCCCAGCTACTCAAGAGGCGGAGGCAGGAGAATCGCTGGAACCCAGGAGGCGGAGACTGCAGTGAGCCAAGATCATGCCACTGCACTCCAGCCTGGGTGACAGAGGGAGACTCCATCTCAAAAAAATACATGTATACATTTGTATTGTGCATTTGAGTTGGTAATACATTTTCATATATAGGTTACATTTTGCTATTAAAAAGCAATTCATTGTGAATAGCAACATGCTCAAAAACATGGGGAGAAAATAGGCACGGGGGCAAAATAAACAAATAGTTCCAAGAACTTGGAGTTTTGGTTAGCTAGGAAGGCAGCTTGAAATCAGGAATTTACTTCAAGTTCTTCTTTTGAATTCCTGTTGAAATAAGGACAACTCTATGTCAGTCTTGTAAACTAGACAGGGTTGTTCAGTGTATGCCAGAAACACTGAGAAGTCTCAGCGGATGTCTCAGGTGGATGTGCAGGACGCTGGGCGGAAGAGCAGAGCCCATCATCAGGGAGGTGCTGTTCTTGCCACATCTGGAGATGCTGGAGGGGTTTGCTTTGAGTGGGAGCAACTGGTAATGCTGGACGGTGACCCGATGCTGGGGACCATCCAGTGTGGAGATCTCCATCGGTCTTGCCCCTGGCTTAGTCTTGGCATGTGCATCTGGGATGGAAATGCTCCTTCAGTGGACAGTTACAGCAGTTAAGACATGGCTACCTTGTTCAGCCAATAGGAGGCGGTCACGTACAAACATCCCTTCCAAAGGTCCAAGGCTCCCCTGAGAGCTTGGATGCTGGGGAATGGTGCACCTTCCCTGCTGCTCACTGCACCTCTCACCCAAAGAAAAGCCACAGGAAATCTAAGCCCTTTCTGCAGTCTGACATCAGCATATGAAAGATTCCAACGAGGAATTTCAGAACCCATCCCAGCTCCCAAATCTGAGTAAGCACAGACCTCTTGAGTGGGGCTGATCAAATGCAAATGCGGCAAAATCAATGTACAGGTGAAAAGATTCACTGGCTCAAAGATGGGAACTAAATGAGGAATCAAAGCAAATACCCCATATGGAATTGCTATAAAAAATCAGAGAAAACCTGAAAGTAGTGATTTTCAAGCATGACCCACTAGTGAGGATTGAAAATCAATTTAGTGGGTTGGAACCAACTTTCTTTTTCTAAAACAACAAAAAAATGGCATATATCAGATTGCATAAGGCTCTTAGCAAAATCATATTTTATATTATCTTTTTCATAGTAAAGGTTTTTTATATTATTTTTATTATACCATAGTAAAGGTATTGTTTCATGAAACTTTTTAGTTATATATATTTATTTATGTATACAAATAAGTCTTATGTGTGTTTATGTGATCCATGTACTATGATGAAAAATGTAAGTTGAGATTTTTTTAATTTTTAAAATTCTTTAAATATTATTTTTATTTATTTCTCTATTTATTTATTTTTTGAAACAGGGTCTCACTTTGTTGCCCAGGCTGGAGTGCAGTGGTGCAATTCTGGCTCACTGCAGCCTTGACTCCGTGGGCTCAGGTGATTCTCCCACTTCAGCCTCCCGAGTAACTGGGACTACAGGCACATGCCACCACACCTGGATAATTTTTCATATTTTTATTAGAGATGGGGTTTTGCCATGTTGGCCAGGCTGGTCTCAAACTCTTGAGCTTGAGTGATCTCCTTGCCTCAACCTCCCAAAATGCTGGAATGAAAGTCGTGAGCCACCATGCCTAGCGTGGGTCAAGATTTTAGGTTTCATAAATAGTCCTGTAGAACACTGGGTAGAGTTTGGGATGGTGAAAATGTGTCAGGAGAGTATTGTAACTGAAATATTCCTGATCTTGTCTTTCAAAAAGATGGCTTTCTCCTCATTATCCAAGGCAAGGATTTCAGGCCTGAGTCAGCCATAAGCTGATCTCTCTTTTTTTCTGTACTTACTTCCTCATAAATGGATTAAGAGAGCCTTGAGCAATGGTGAGGGTTGGAGAAGGTGGTCAGGTGGCCCAGTCTTATGCGCCTTCTCTCTCTTCCTTCCTTCTCATCCTTCAAGGATAGTTGCAGCCAAACTGCAGACGCCAGAGAATCCTGCAGCAGTTGCTGAGAACACAAGATACCTGTCACATTTATTGAAGCAATGGCTGGACAATGCATCCCCTGCATTGAGCCAGTTGTCAGAAGCAGAAAATAAAAGTGTATGTGTGTCTCTGTGTGTGTGTGTGTGTATGTGTGGTGAAAAAGAGAAATACATCTAAAAATAATCTTAAATGATATATAACTTCTTACCAAAACCCAAACCAAAACAATCACACATACACCCACACACGTGTATGCACACATACCCACACCCCCCCAACATACAGCAGTTGGACCATCAAAATCTGAAAAGTTCTTTCAGGCCAAAGACTCTATAATGCTCTATAGCTGTTATTTTGCATTTCTTTGAATCTCCTCCCAGTTCTATTTAGAGATCACTAGATGTCAATTTAATGCCCCTGCCCTTAGTGTCCCAGGAAGGAGATCTTAGTTGTGCATCCACAAACAACTTTTTGAGCTGCTTTCTGGCTTCTATTCTATTTCTCCCAGTAGGCAGATCATATTTTGGGTTTCTTTGTTTTAAGTTCGTGGTTTTTGTTTTTGTTTTTCCCTGTTTTTCTTTTTAGGTTGTAGTTAAGTGGTGTATACAAATTTATTACCAATTTATTATATTGCCACTTTGTATTTTAATCTTTAATATTAAATTTTGCTTTTGGTACAAACGCTGTAATTAGTAAAATGTAGAGTAATCAGTTTTCACCCATTCTCTGCTCTTTAGTAACAGCTTGTTGAGTATTCTTTCTGACTTATTCTAGCATCAAACACACACACGCACACACACACACACACACATACACAGTACTGCAGCATGTTTTGTTCTTCAGTTCTATGTAGCACAAAAAGATTTAACCTCATTCTTCTCCATGCCTCAACAGTATTCCATATATCTTGATGATCAGTTACAACATAAGGCAAATAAGCATGGGCAATTCATCAGATTTGAATCAGAGATAGGGTTACTAAGTGAACTATTAGTTCCCCCAAAGAGTTAGTCCAAGCAAAGGTTTTGTACAGTATGTAAAATGTCTTTTCTTATTTTATATATTTTATTTGGCCAGAGAACACCTTCAAACATTAAATGTGATCATCCTTAGTCATTCAACAAAGATTTACTGAGCAATTGATAAAGGCCATTCACCACGCTAGGCCTCATGGATCAACTTGAAATATGACAGACAGTCTGCGCTCAGGGAGCTTAGAGCTCAGTAGACATGACCAATGGTGACAGAAGCCACTGCAGTAGCATCAGATGAGTGCTTTGGTAGCTGAAGAACCTGTTCTCAGAGCACAGACAGCACTGGGGGTCTGTATTGGTATATGGTTTCATTTTAAAGAAGTGTTATCCAAAAACAGGGTTTGAAGAGTGATGAAAATTTAGCATCATCAAGGACTATAGAAAATTTGGAAGGCATTGGAAGCTGCCTGCACCAAGTTCTGGAAGCGAGAGAGTGCATGGGACATTCAGGGGACTGAAAAGGTTTAGTGCTGTACTAGAATGCGGTTCAAGATAGGGCAGAGCAAGAGCCTGGAGGGCTTGGGGGAGCAGACCATGATGATAAAAAAAATTGACAGGCCACAAAACAAGACAAACTTTAAGTTAAGTCTCAGTGATGGTTGTTAATAAGATTTTGAAATAAAGTAAATGATAAAAATAATCTTAGGCTGGGTGCGGTGGCTCACACTTGTAATTCCAGCACTTTGGGAGGCCAAGGTAGGTGGATCATTTGAGATCAGGAGTTAGAGACCAGCCTGGCCAACCTGGTGAAACCCCGTCTGTACTAAAAACACAAAAATTAGCCGGGCATGGTGGCACATGCCTGTAATCCCAGATACTCGGGAGGCTAAGGCAGGAGAATGGCTTGAATTTGGGAGGCAGAGGTTGCAGTGAGCCAAGATCACGCCATTGCACTCCAGCCTAGGCCACTGAGCAAGACTCTGTCACAAAAAAAAAAACAAAACAACTTGAGAGATGATATATAATGATATATGATGTCCCCTAAATAGTCAATCGCTCTGAGAGCACCTAGCACCTCACCTCTTGCATAGGGAAGAGGCATTAGATAGTGCCATTCTTGCAATCGATGAAGAGGAAAAATACAGGCTCAAACATTGCTTTGAAAAATTTTTTACATAGCCACCAGTAATATCAAATAAAATGAATGAAACCAATGATTCATTAAGAAGGAAAAGAAGGTGTGAATAAATTGACTGGAAAACAAGAAAAGGAATAATTAAGGAGCCGTAATAAGAAAAACAAAACATGTGAGAAGAAAGATGAATTAATTAAGCTCTGTAGTAAGATTACACATTAAAATAAAAGAGACTCTCAGATTCAGTTTAAAAAAGGGAAACAAAAAAAGTCTAAAGAAACAAACTCTCTCTCCCCAGTCCAACTATATCCCACTTTCAAGAGACACATTTAAAACTTAATCACATGAAGTTACAAAAAAAGGGATGGGAAAATACTGTGCAAATGCACATTAAAAGAAAGTGAGGTGTCAGTGTGAATTGTTTCAGACAAAATAAAAATTGAGCCAACTATTAAATAGATAAATAATTCCTTTTTACAAAATGGTAAAAAGAACACTCGATGAAGGCATTAAAATCAGAAAACTTTGGGTAAGCATAAAGGCATTGAAATATGTAAAACAAAAAAATTAGAGATATACTCCAAATACGGTGTTAGATTTCAATGTATACCACTGTAAGATTTTTTTCACATTAATTAGACAAAATGTACATAAAGAGCTTGAATTCTACGACTTACAAGATTGAATATGTGCTTACATATATATGCAGTCATGTGTTGCATGGCAATGGAGATAAGTTCTGAGAAATTTCATCGTTGTACAAATGTTACATAGTGTACTTAACCAGACCTGGATGGAACAGTCTACTACACCCCAAGGCTATATGGTATAGCCTACCACTTCTAGTCTACAAACCTGTATAGCATGTTATTGTAGGCAATTGTAACACAGTACTAAGAATTTGTGTATCTGAATATTTGTAAACAAAAGGTACAGTAAAAATATGGTATTTTAATCTTATGGGACCACTATCATATATGCAGTTCTTTGTTGACCATAATGACTGCATTTTAATATCACAGTTGAAAATATAAATGTTTGAAACTCAAAACAGAGAATAATCATTCTTTTCAAATATGCACAGAACACATAAAACATTTAATCACATCATATACTGGCTAACAAATAAACCTCAATGAATTCCAACAAATAAAAATATCTAAGACACAGCCTGTGGCACGATGCAATTAAACTGGAATTTTCTAATACAAAATTATAAGAACAGCAAGACTAAATCTGGGAAATTTAACCACATGAAATTAACAATAACAACAAAAATCTCCTGAAGAACTGAGTTTAAATTGGGAATCAAAACTGCAATTACAGACCATTCCTAAAATAACAATTAGAATATTGTATTTCAAAATTCCTGGGTTGTGGCCAAAAGGATGTTCAGAAGAGAATTTCTGGCTTTAAATAATGATGATGATGATGACATGGTGACAATCAAAACCACCCAACAAACCATGCTAAGAAATTTACATCCAGGCCGGGCATGGTGGCTCATGCCTGTAATCTCAACACTTTGGGAGACCGAGGCGGGCAGATCACGAGGACAGGAGATTGACACCATCCTGGCTAACACGGTGAAACCCCGTTTCTACTAAAAAAAAATACAAAAAATCAGCCGGGCGTGGTGTCGGGAGCCTATGGTCCCAGCTACTAGGGAGGTTGAGGCAAGAGAATGGCATGAACCTGGGAGGCAGAGCTTGCAGTGAGCCAAGATTGTGCCAGTGCACTCCAGCCAGACTCCGTCTCAAAAAAAAAAAAAAAAACCCAGAAATTTACATCCAATATTTCAATTTATAATCACAATGTTGCTGTGAGATGGCTAATCATCCCCATCTTACAGATATTTAAAAAGTGGGTCACAAAAAGGCTAAGTAGATTTTTAAAAATTTCAACTTTATTTTAGATATAGGGGGTTCATCTGCAGGTTTGTTACATGAGTATATTACAACTAGGTAGTGAGCATAATACCCCATATGTATTTTTTTAACCCACACCCCACCTCCCACCCACCCACCTGCATAGTAGTACACAGTGTCTGTTGTTCCCATGTTTATGTTAATATGTGACCAATCTTTAGCTTCTACTTACAACTGAGAACATGAGGTATTTGGTTTTCTGTTTCTATGTTAATTTGCTTAGGATTATGTGTCGTCTCTAGCTCCATCCATGTTGCTGCAAAGGACATGATTTCATTCTATTTTATGGCTGCATAGTATTTCATGGTGATATGTACCACATTTTCTTTACTCCACCATTACCAGGTATCTAGGTTGATTCCATGTCTTTGCTATTGTGAATAGTGCCACAATGAACATACGAGTGCATGTGTTTTTGTTTTTTTTTTGTTTTTTGGTATAATGATCTGGTTTTCTTTGGGTATATACGCAGTAACGGGATTGATGGGTCAAATGATAGATCTGCCTTAAGTTCTTTGAGAAATCTCCAAACTGCTTTCCATAGTGGCCGAACTAGTTTGCATTCCCATCAACAGTGTATAAGCATTCCTTTTTCTCTGCAACCTTACCAGTATCTATTGTCTTGACTTTTTAATAATTGTCATTCTGACTGGTGTGAGATGATATCTCATGATTTTTATTTGAATTTCTCTAATGATTACTGATGATGAGCATTTTTTCATATATTTCTTGGCTGCTAGTATGTCTTCTTTCAAAAAGTGTCTGTTCATGTCTTTTGCCCATTTTTAATGGGGTTATTTGGTTTTTGCTTGTTGATTTGTTTAAGTTCCTTATAGTTTCTGGATAGTAGAACTTTGTCAGATGAACAGGTTGTGAATATTTTCTCTCATTCTGTAGCTTGTCTTTTTACTCTGTTGATAGTCTCTTTTGCTGTGCAGAAGCTCATTAGCTTAATTAGGTGGCATGATCTCAGCTCACTGTAACCTCTGCCTCCCAGGTTCAAGCGATTCTCCTGCCTCAGCCTCCAGAGTAGCTGGGATTACAGGTTCTCACCACCATGCCCAGCTAATTTTTAAAATATTTTTAGTAGAGATGGGGTTTCACCATGTTGGCTGAGCTGGTTTCAAACTCCTGACCTCAAGTGATCTGCCCGCCTTGGCCTCCCAAAGTGCTTGGATTACTGGCGTGAGCCAGCCACTGCACCCGGTCCGTATTTTGGTTTTAAAAATGTTTTCACAACTCTTATTTTGTTGTCTCCTTTTCCCCCAAACCTTGGGAGGAAGGTAGTATAATATGTTAATGATGCATATTATCCAATATACATATAATAATATAATAATAGGAGTATTGCTATTTCTGAAGGGCAATATGGCACAGGGGTTAGGGGTGTGGGCTCATTAATCTGACTGCCTAGGTTGTGGTCTGACTTTCTCAGTCACTAGATGTGTAATCCTAGACAATCCACTTTACCTCTCTGTGCCTCAATTTTCTCACCTGTTAAATGGAGAATGTTAAAAATAGTGTATATCTCATACGGATTTTATAAGGATAATATTATAGGCACTTACCTGAGAAAATTCACCTAAAACAGAACAGTGCACATAGTAATTGCTTGATAAATATTATGATGATTATTATTTCTATTTTAGCATGGGGCCACTAATTCTGAGGAATTAAGCACTCAATGAATTCAATCACATTTATGAAGTCCCTTCAATGTGCTAGACAGTGTGCAAGAGTTATAGTTGATGGTGCTCAGAGGATAATGATGGAGACAGGGACAAACCAGATCATTCTTATTTCTGATGTGGCCAAAGTGCAGGCACAGACATGTCAGGGAAATCATAGGTACACTGGAGAGGGCAGACAGTGTGGGGAGGGGCATCCTGGGGGAGGTGGCTGTTGAAAGCAGGGTATTCCAGGAAACCAGTCTGGATGGTGGTAAGAGGTGGGAATGGGCAGAGGGATATGGGCTCGCAGCAGCTTGCAGGAGCTCACAGGGGCTTGGAAGAATTTGCTGGGGGTGGCGGAAGAGGTGATGAGCACAGTGGAGTCAAGTTTGAGGCAGGAATGAACTGGGACAACAGAGAGGGGCATTGTCCAATTCAGAACCCGAGATCTCTTGTTCTTTTTTTTAAGGAGCACAAGTGATCCTTAAAGATCCAAGAGTGAATTCTAAGCAAGGGAGGGTTTCAGTTGTCTAAGCAAGTCCTGCAATCAAAGGTGCCAGGTCAGCAAGGTCAAAGGTGAGAGCAGGTCCTCATATCCTTTCTGGAGAAGCTCAGAGTACTCAATAGCCCACTCACTTTTCCCTTCTCACAGGGACACTTTAGTCCATGCCCTGGCTGCCTGCCTCCCTGCCTCCCCTTGCCAGAGTGGCCCTGCACCCAGGCATGACTCAGTTGGCCCAGATGAACTCTGCAGCCTCTAGCAATACCACAGTTCACTGATTTCAAAACAACATCTGGAATTGTCGGTTTTTGTTTTTGTTGCAATTGGTTTTGGGGACTTAGCCAAGAATTATTTGCCAAAGCAGATGTTGATAAGGGTACTTCTTAAGTTTTCCTCTAGGATTTTTATAGTTTGAGATCTTGTATTTAAGCCTTTAATCCATCTTGAGTTAGTTTTTGTATATAGTGAAAGGTAAGGTTCTGGTTTCATTCTTCAGCATATGGCTAGCCAGTTTATCCAGAAACATTTATTAAATAGGGAGTCCTTTCCTCATTACTGGTTTTTGTTGGCGTTGTTGAAGATCCGATGGTTGCAGGCGTACAGTTTTATTTCTGAGTTTTGTATTTCATTTCTTTGGTCTATGTGTCATTTTCTATGCCGGTGCCATGCCGTTTTGGTTACTGTAGCCTTATAGTATAGTGTGAAATTGGGTCATGTGATGACTCTGGGTGTGTTCTTTTCGCTCAGAATTGCCTTGGCTATTTGGGTTCTTTTTTGATTCAGTATGAATTTTAGAATAGTTTTTCTAATTCTGTGAAGAAGGACACTGATAGTTTGATATGAATAGCATTGAATCTTTAAATTGCTTTGAGCAGTATGGCCATTTAAACAATATTGATTCTTCCAATCCATGAGCATGGAATATTTTTCCACTTATTGATTTCATTTCTGATTTCTTTCAGCTGTATTTTGTAGTTCTCCTTGTAGACATCTTTCACCTCCTTCGTTATTCATTTTCTTTGTGGCTATTGTAAGTGGGATTGTGTTCTTGATTTGACACTCAGCCTGGACATTATGGGCATATAGAAATGCTACTGATTTTTGTACATTGATTTTGTATCCTGAAATCTTGCTAAAATCGTTTATCAGTTCTAGCAGCCTTTTGTTGGAGTCTAGGGTTTTCTAAGTATAGATTAATATTGACAACAAAGAGAGATAGTTTGACTTCTTCTTTTCCTATTTTTATGCTTTTCATTTTTTTCTTTTGCCTGATTGCTCTGGCCAGGACTTCCAGTACTATGTTGAATAGGAGTGGTGAGAGTGGGCATCCTTGTCTTATTCCAATCCTCAAGGGGAATGGTTCCAGCTTTTTCCCATTCAGTAGGATGTTGGCTGTGGGTTTGTCATAGATGACTCTTATTATTTTGAGTTTATCTTCCTTAGATGCCTAGTGTGTTGAGAGATTTTTTGTTTGTTTGTTTGTTTTCATAGACAGGGTCTCACTCTATCATCCAGGCTGGAGTGCAAGTGCGATCATTGCTCACTGCAACCTTAACATTCTGGGCCTGAGTGATCTTCCCACCTCAGCCTCCTGAGTAGCTGGGACTACAGGCATGTGCTATGCCTGGTTAGTTTCTGTATTTTGAATTCTTTTTTTTTTTTTTTTTTAGACAGAGTTTCACTCTTGTCACCCAGGCTGGAGTGCAGTGGCGCAGTCTCTGCTGCTTGCAACCTCTGCCTCCCGGGTTCAGGCTATTCTCCTGCCTCAGCCTCCCAAGTAGCTGGGATTACAGGCATGCACCACCACACCCAGCTAATTTTGCAGTTTTTAGTAGAGATGGGGTTTTGCCATGTTGGCCAGGCTGGTGTCAAACTCCTGACCTCAGGTGATCCACCCACCTCAGCCTCCCAAAGCACTGAGATTACAAGCATGAGCCACTTTGCTTGGCCTAGTTTTTGTATTTTTAGTAAAAACAAGGTCTCACTATGTTGTCTTGGCTGGCCTTTAACTCCTGTGCTTAAGCAATCTGCCCCTCTTGGCCTCCCAAAGTGCTAGAATTACAGGCATGAGCCACTGCACTTGGCCATGTTTAGGTGTTTATTATTATTGTTAAGCAATGTTGAATTTTATCAGAAGTTTTTTTTCTGTGTCCATTGAGATGATCTTATGGTTTTTGCTTTTAATTCTATTTCTATAGTAAATCACATTTATTGATTTAAGTATATTGAACCAATCTTGCATCCTAGGAATCAAGCCTACTTGATCATGGTGAATTAACATTTTGATATGCTGGATTCAGTTTGTTGACAATTTTTGCATTTATGTTCATTAGGGATATTGGAGTGGAGTTTTCTTACTTCATTGTGTCTCTGCCAGATTTGGGTATTAGACTGATGCTGGCTTCATAGGATAAGTTAGGGAGGAGTGCCTCCTCCTCAGTTTTTTGGAATAGTTTTGGTAGGATTGAGACCAGTTCTTTGCATATCTGGTAGAATTTGGCTGTGAATCCATCTTGTCTAGGGCTTTTTTTTTTTGGTTGATAGGTTTCTTATTACTGATTCAATTTCAGTGCTTGATATTGGTCTATTCAGAGTTTCAGTCTCTTCCTGATTCAATCTTTGGAGATTGTGTGTTTCCAGGAATTTTTCTATTTCCTCCAGATTTTCTAATATGTGTGCATAGATTTGTTCGTAGTATTCTCTGAGGAATGTTTGTTTGTCTTTGGGATCAGTTATAATGCCATCTTTATTTATTTATATATACATATATATCTTATGGGTGTTTATGTGTTCTGTGTACTGTGATGTAAAATGTAAATTCTTACTGTAAGCCAAGATTTTTTTAATTAAAAAATGTTTTTTAAAATTATTTTTATTTATTTATTTTTTGAGACAGGGTCTCACTCTCTTGCCCAGGCTGGAGTGCAGTGGTGCAATCCTGGCTCACTGCAGCCTTGACTCCCTGGGCTCAGGTGATTCTCCCACTTCAGCCTCCCAAGCAACTGGGATTACAGGCTCCCTCCACCACACCCAGCTAATTTTTGTATTTTTAGTAGAGACAGGGTTTTCACTATATTGGCCAGGCTGGTCTTAAACTCCTGACCTCAAGTGATCTGCCTGACTCAGCCTCCAAAAGTGCTGGGATTACAAGCATGAGCCACCATACCCAGCCCTTCTCTTTTTAAATATAGCTAGCTGTCTATCAATCTTATTTATTTTCTTGAAAAAACAATTCTTGGTTTCACTGATCTTTTGTATGGATTTTTGCACCTCAATTTCATTCAGTTCTTCTCTAATTTTAGTTATATCTTTCCTTCTGTTAGTGGTTGGGTTAGTTTGTTCCTTTTTTTGTTCTAATTCCTTTAGGTACAAAGTCAGATTGTTAATATAAGATCTTTCTGATTTCTCGATGAAGGTGTTTAGGGCTCTAAACTTTCCTCCTAACACTACTTTGGCTGCATCCCAGAGATTTTGGTAAGTTGTATCCCTATTTTCATTAATTTAAAAGAGTTTTTAAAATTTCTGCCTTAATTTCTGTGCTCATCTAGGAGTTTATTCAGAAGCAAGTTGTTTACTTTCCACGTATTTATGTAGTTTTGAGAAATCTTCTTGATATTGATTTATATTTTTATTACATTGTAGTTTGATAATGTGCTCGGTGTGAGTTCAATAACTTATTTGAAGTTACTGAGACTTGCTTTAGGAATTAACATGTGATCTATGTTAGAATATATTTCACGTGTGGATGAGAAGAATATATAGTCTATGGTTGTTGTGTGGAGTTCTATACATGTCTAGTAGGTCTAACTGGTCAAGTGCTGAGTTTAAGTCCAGAGTGTCTTTGCAGGTTTTCTGTCTTGATGATCTGTTTAACATTGTCAGTGGGGTGCTATTGTCTCTCACTATTATTGTATGGTTATCTAAGTCTTTTTGTAGGCCAAGAAGGACTTGTTGTATGAATCTGGGTGCTCCAATGTTGGGTGCAGTATATATTTAAGATAGTTAAATTTTCTTGCTGGATTGTATCCTTTATTATTATATAATGCCTTTCATTATCCCCTTAACTTTTATTGGGTTAAAGTCTGTTTTAAAGATAGTGACTCCTGTTCTTTTTTGTTTTCCATTTGCATAGTATATCTTTCTCCATCCCTTTATCTTGAGTCTATGGGAGCTACATGAGATAGGTCTTTTGAAGATAATAGATGGTTGGGTCTTGTCTTTTTATCCAGCATGCCCCTCTGTGTCTTTTAAGTGGGAACATTTAGCCTATTTACATTTACAAGGTTAGTATTGATATGCATGATTTTGATCCCATCCTCATGTTGTTAGCTGATTGTTATATAGATTTGATTGTGTAGTTGCTTTATAGTGCCTGTGGGCTATGTGCTTAAGTGTGCATTTTGTTTTGTTTTTTTGTTTTTCTTTTTCTTTTTGTTTTGTGGCAGTAGGTGTTGTTCTTTTGATTCCATGTTTAGTATTCCCTTAAGAATCTCTTGTAAGACTGGTCTAGTTAAAACATTCCATCAGCATTTGCTTGCCTGAGAAGAATTTTAGCTCTCTTTCACTTATGAAGCCTAGTTTGCTTGACTTATAAAGCTTAGTTAGCTATGTGCTTAAGTGTGTTTTCTGTGGTAGCAGGTGTCATCCTTTTAATTCCATGTTTAGCACTCCTGTAAGGACTTCTTGTAAGGCTGGTCTAGTTTAAACAAATTCATTAAGCATTTGCTAGTCTGAGAATGATTTTATTTTTCCTTCACTTATGGAGCTTAGTTTGGCAGGATATGAAATTCTTGGTTGGAATTTCTTTGCTTTGAGAATGCTGAAAATAGGCCCCCAATCTCTTCTGACTTGTAAGGTTTCTGCTGAGAGGTCTGCTGCTGCCTAATAGGGTTCTTTCAGTTTATAATTTACCCTACTCTCTATTTGCCTTTAAGATATATATATTTTTTTGTTTGCATTGACCTTGATCAATCTGGTGACTATGTGTCTGGGTGATGGTTGTCTTGTGTAGTATCTAGCCAGGATTCTCTATATTTATCACATTTGCATATCAACCTCTGTAGCAAAATTGGGGAAATTTTTGTGGACTATATCCTCAAATATATTTTCCAAGGTGCTTATTCTCTCTTCTTTTCTCTCAGGAATACCAATGAATTGTAGATTTGATCTCTTTACATACTCTCACATGTTTTAGCGATTTTGTTCATTTTTCTTAATTCTTTTTTCTTTTCCTTTATCTGATTGAGCTGATTCAAGGAACCAGTCTTAGAGTTCTGATATTCTTTCCTCAGCTTGATCTATTCTGCTGTTGATATTTCTGATTGTAGTATGAAATTTTTGTAGTGAGTCTTTCAGCTCTACAAGTTCAGTTTGGTTCTTTCTTAAAATGGCTATTTTGTCTTTCAGCTCTTGTATCATTTTACTGGATTTCCTGGATTGATTAGGCTTCAATCTTCTCATGAATCTCAATGAGCTTCCTTGCTATCCAGATTCCAAATTCTATGTCTGTCATTTCAGTCATTTCAGACTGAGCAAAAAACCATTGCTGGGGAACTAGTGGACTCATTTGGAGGTAAGGGACACTGGCTTTTTAATTTGCCAGAGTTGTAACTGGTTCTTTCTCATCTGCAAGGGTTAGTGTTCCTTTAACTGTGGTGTAAATTGATTATACTCAGTTGGCTTTGTTTCTGGATGTTTTCAGAGGGTCGGAGCTCTGTACAGGATCTTTATGTGTGGGTGAATTCTTGTGTTTGGTTTCACAGATGCATATATTGGTAAGATAATTTTTGGTGTTGCAGCTTAGGCTGTGATCCAGTAGATGATGTGGAAGAGTGATGGCCAATAGCTAGGCTAATAGCCAGTCACACTACTCTTTTGTATTTCCTTATGTTGATAGGTGTGCTCTGCAGTCAGGGGTGGAGACAAATGGCCCCTTCACCAGGTCTGCTCATGAGCCTTGGGGGAGACCCTTTTGATCACCAGTTATGTGCCCATGTTTCTTTCGTTAGATGTTCTGGGATGCAGGGCCCCCTCTGGGAAAGGCTGTAACAGGAAGATGTTCTTTACCCTTTCTGGATTGAACCTTATCCCTTGCCACACTCTGAGGGTGGGGGATCCTCCCTCAATCAAGTGCCAACCACAGATCTTGGCTTTGTATTCCTGAGCTGCTGTACTGTAGCCCTGGGGCACCAGGACATCCTATGGCTCTGTCAGAATCCGTGGTTGGATTCTGGCTGCACTGGGGATCCTATGTGCTCCAGATCACCAGGAAAGTACTCAGGTGGAGGAATGCACTCAGGCTGGGCTGAGGAGGCTGTGCTGTGCACCTGCTCCTGCAGGGTGGCTAGGCATGAGCCCTGGGAAGGGCTGGCATGTAGGAAGGCTTGCAGAACAGATGTGCATCATTCCCAGGGAAGCCAACCCTGCTCTCTCCTGGCTGGAAGGTCAGCTGGGGCCAGCGCCTTCCAGAGGGGAATAGAGAGTCCTGGGGGATGACCACCTATGACTGCTCTCTGCTGGAGCTGTCCAGTGCACACAAACTCCTCAGCTCCAGGCTGTCTGAAGGCCTGTCTTTGCCTGTTCACTGGGGAGATCACCTTCCAGCTCCCACATCCTTGTGTGATGCAGGGTCCCCTGTAGCTAGAATCCCAGAGGCTAGTGGCAAGAGTGAGGCATCCTTCAGTTCTCTCACTCACGCCTTTCCCAGGAACTGTTTGGGCCAGGAACTAGCCCTAACAGCGTTTGGGTACCCCTGCAGGGTTCCCAACTTCCTCCCTCTTCAGCCTCAGCTTCAGCATCACCTCTACCTACCCTTGGCTTTTTCTCTTTGAAGAGCTGCCCAAATTGTGGTGGCTCACTTGATAGTTTGGTCTCTCTCAGTGGGAGCAACACTTCCTGGCTGCATGTAGTCGGCCATCTTGTTTCCCCCTCCTGCTGTTTTTGAAGAATGCGCACCCTCCATCCAGCTGGGCAGCATCTGTCTGTCTGAGCAGCAGCAGCAGTAGCAGCAGGAGAAGGAAGACAGCAATGATGAGGCTGCCTACTGAGGACTTCCTATGAGAAGAACCCAAAGCTGCTCCCGTCCCTGGCTGCTGAATTGATCTACTGTGCCTGGCACCCCAAGCAGCCCTCCTTACAGCCTTGCAACCGGGCCTCTTCCAGCCTCCCTCCTCTCCACTGCATGCTAAATAGATTTCTTCAAGGTCAGGTATAGTAAATTGTTGGAGTGGGATTGACACCTAGGTCTGCTTAGGCTGTAAAGCTACAACATGTAACCACTACATGATATACTATCATTTCTAAAAGAGAATAAGTTTGAGGAAACTAAATATTCATTTCTTGAAGATAGAAAAAAATAACAAAACAAATAAAAGCAAGAAGGAAAAAAGTAGCTAAAGCAGAAATAAATACGTTGGAAATCAAACCCCAAAAAGCAGATGTTTTCACTGCTTCTAAGAATGAGTCCTTGGAAAGTACTAATAGAACAGATAGCCCTCAGTGAAGATAAAGCAAGGCAAACAGAAGGGGAGGCCAACAGAAATGCAGGACACTAGTTAGGAGAGCATATGCACAGATTTTAGAAAATATTTAAAATTGTGAGTCTGTGATAGACAGCTCTATACTAACAAACCTGAAAATCTGGATGAAAGAGTACTTTTATGACAATGTAAGTGATCAAAATTAACAGAGGAAATTTTTTAAAAATTAAAATAGACCAACCAAGGAGGTAATGGAAAAAGTTTCAAAGAACTACCTAAAGGGGATGCCAGAACCAAAAAATTTTATGGAAAAAATATTTCAAGCTTTTAGGACTAGATGTACTTTAAACTATTAAACTATTTCAGAAAGTAAAAGAAATGTCCAGCTTCTTATTGCTCTTTTTATAAAACCTAAGACAACTCAAATGAGATGGCAGACCACTCCTATTTGTGAATGTAGATATAAAAGTCCTAAATAAAATGTTAGCAAACTCAATCCAGTTATCTATTAAAAGAGATGCACATTGTGATTTAATGGGACTTTAAACAATAACAAAATATAGGTAGCTCAATTGTAAGAAAGGCACTAGTATATTTCTTCATTTTGACAAATCAAAAGAGGAAAGACACCTGATAGTGCCAAAGAGCTAAAAAAAGTATTTAATAAACAACCACCCATTTTTTTTTTT
>NW_012114844.1:1438923-1478044 GCF_000951035.1 Colobus angolensis palliatus | reverse complement strand
GTTCCATCAATACCAAATTTATTGAGCGTTTTTAGCATGAAGGGCTGTTGAATTTTGTCAAAAGCCTTTTCTGCATCTATTGAGATAATCATGTACAACCACCCATTTTTGATGAAAGTGCTTCCAAAATTATCATTGGTAACGTGTATTTCCTTAATATGATAAAAAATTATGTCTCAATATATTGGTCAATATTCTACGTACCAGAAAACACTACAGGGATTTCCATTAATGTCTGGAAAGAGAAATGAAAATCCTGTATTGTCATCATGATTTACTAAGATTCTAGAACCTTTAGTCAGTAAAATTAGAAAACAAAATGAAATAAGTGACCCAAATATTTGTAAATGAAGCAAGTTTGTTAATGTTCAGAGGTTACATGATTGAAAATTCAAAATAACCTACTGAATAGTTGTTAGAATTAATATGAGATCTGCAAGTTTGCAAGTTATGTAGTAAATATACAAAAGTCACTTATGTATATGTAAAGACTAACCAATTAGAAAATATATTTTACAAATAATTCAATTCAAAATAGAAAAAATGTTCAGGAAAAATGTAATTAATCATATTTACAGCCCAAATGAAGAGTATAAAATGTTATTGAAGTCTGAAAAGAAAAATTGAAGGAATATGAAAACAAAACAACAATTTAAAAAAAAAAAGTTCCTGGATGGGAAGACTTTCTCGCCTAATTCATCTATAAATGCAAAGCAATTCCAATCAAAATTTCCACCAGACATTTTAGAACCTGATAAAATTATTTCACAATTACTAGCTGACAAAAAATTAGGCATAAATTTCTATTTTGTTCCTGCAAATAGAAAGTCTATATTTTTCTCATCATAATTGTGACATGATTGCTGTAAAAAGAAATCAAGTGTAGGAAATTACACAGAAAGGAAAGACTCCTTGTAAATATCATCCCCTAGCACCTTGCTGTACCCTCCCAAAAGTTATTAATAGTTTGATTTTATTGATGCAAGTAAGTTATTTGTAAATAAAACTCAACTCCAGCTATTTTGTGGTTTTTCAGCTTTACAATATATTGCAGACCTATTTCCAAATCTATATATGTATCTATTTTATTCTTGTGATTGGCTGCATGGTATTTCATCATATAAATGTATCATAATATATTTAACAAAATCTCCCATTCATATACATTTAGAATTTTTTTCTCCTCTTTTACTGTTTTCTGAGTAGCATTTTTTTTTTTATAGTCCATGCTATGTGCAAGACAATAAGCTAAGTATCTCTCAGAATTATTTTCTTTAGCCTTCACGGTTGTTAGCATTGTTATCTCCAAGCCATAAAGGTGTTAAATACTTTGCTTAAGTTGTCCAGATACTAAGCAACAGATCTGGCGTACAGGGCAAGGTCAATTTCAGAGCCTAAGCCTTTAAGCAGTATGTTTATAATTCTGCTTGTCCATCCTCCCAATTATTAACAATTACTAATTAACAACACTGTAGCTTTGTGCAGTTGACCTCTCATTTCATTCTACAATGACATTGACTGAGTGCATCCTAAGTGTGAAGTCCTGCTCTTGGCACAGGGATTCCATGAGGAATGAGCTTTAGCCAGTCTCTCAAGAACAATGATGGGTGGATATGCCGTTATTTATCTGGGTGGAAATGCCTTTATTTATCTACCTCCTTCTTGAGATTAACTATATAGCAGGCCTTTACCATATTGGAGGTAATATATACTGAGTGGGAAATCCCTTTTCTGACTTATCCTGTGCCCCAGGGGCCTGGATCTTGTTGAGGCCATCCTGATGCCCCACTCATGGCTGTGCACTGATGGTTAGGTTCTCCTTCCAGGATGCTGAAAGTGCAGTGGTCCCTGTGAGGGGCTTCTCCAGGGTCTCAAGGACTTTTCTGAGGAGCAGCATTGAAAATCTTCCCTGATGACTCTTGACTTATCTTCTACTCTGAGGTTAACCCACTGTGGCTCCTTGTCACTCTGATGTTGGTTGGTTACCTGTAGTCCATCATTCTGTTGTCCTAGTTGAGATGGTTTCCTTGAGAACACTTCATATGTCCTGGAAAAGTCTGTTGGAAAGGGCCTCTGAAACACTCATCTGCCAATCATTCACTGAACATGCCGAATGCCCCTTCTTTGTGTCAACTCCCATCAAAGCTTTGGGGACCAAAAATTAATGAGACTATATCTATCTCTCCTCTCCAGGAGGTGACAGTATAGAGGAAGAAAGACGACAGATATGAAACTAACTTCAACACAACTTGCTTAAATTACCAGTTGGGAAACTGAGGCCCAGAGACACTGTCTTCCTAGTCCTCTATGCAGTGTATAGAGACATACACAGAACTACTCCCAGCTACAGATCCAATGGAATCCTGTTAAAGATACTCCTTTTTGTTTTTGAGACAGGGTCTCATTATTGCCCAGGCTGGAGTGCAGTGCTGTGATTTCGGCTCACTGCAACCTCCACTTCCCAGGCTCAAGCAATCTCTCCATCTCAGCCTCCTGAGTAGCTGGGACCACAAGCACATGCTGCCACACTGGCTAATTTTTTTTTTTTTTTGTATTTTTGGTAGAGATGGGGTTTCACCAGGTTGCTCAGGCTGCCCTTGAACTCCTGAGCTCAAGCAAATCACCCGCCTCAGCATCCCAAAGTGTTGGGATTACAGGCGTGAGCCACTGTACCCCACCTAAGATATTCTTTTAGAAAGAGAAAGAACAATACATTTCTTCATTCCTTATCATTGAGTTATTCTTTAATTGACAAAGACAAAAATTATCCCCTGGGCTAGAGTGACCAAACTTTAAAAATTGCCTTTGATATAGGACACTGTTGGAGAATTCTGCAATTTGAAACACATTTTACCAGCTAGTTCTCCTTTCTCCATATAGTTATTTACCCTCCCAAAGATCTCCAGTGAGTTAAATGTATTTTATCCAGATGGAAATACTGTGACCTTTTCTCCGGTGGGTTAGCTTTGCCTAGCACAAAAACAGGCACTTGACAGTTTCTCAACCAGTGCTTGCTGAATGAAATAAAATAAAATGAAATAAAATAAAAAAACCCAAAAAGGAAGGAAGGAAGGAAGGAGGAGGAAGGGAGGGACAGACTAACTGATCCTGCTTCACAGCACATATTCTGCAATTTTTTGAACTTCTTTAAAGGGGAGGAACTATCCATTTATTTTCAATTCAGCTCTATACTTTTGGCTCTGTATTTTCTAAATAAATGACAGCTCTGCCATAGTAAAAACATATACTGATAACTATGATGATGAGTCAGTCCTGTCCCACTTTTTTTGGCACAGTGTCCTTACCCTTATAAGATGTGATGGGGAGACCCCTTCCAGATCTAAAGTTCTGTGGATGATGGAACTAAAGAGCAAATACACTAGCCCAGTTGGGGAGACATGGGGAAGCCTTCAGGGATTTGGAGAGCAGTTTTCTAGGGAGTTGCAGAACTTCTCAGTTTTTTCTGCTGGGAAGTAAAAGCAACTGATCACATTAGCTTAGCCATGTTAGAAACCTTCGTTGTGCATCCTCTCCCGCCGCCCCGGAATCCTCTGGAGAAGACCCACAAGGCTGTCTTGTGGAGGGTCCACCAGAGGCAGAGAAAATCTGGCAAGAGTTTGACAAGTTGTCATAGAGCCTGGGGAAAAATAAGGGAAAACTCATTAGTTCCAACCTTTTGAAGGCAGCTGGACTGGAAGAATGGCACAGGCTTGCCCCCAAGCTCTGCTGACATTCAGTTCCTTTCGGGAGCAATAGCTGGTTCCAATGTCCTGAGCTCAATTACTGAAGCTAAGATGAACCATGTGACCACAGCACTGTGTTTTCAATTATTCTCTCTCCCTTCCTCTCTCTCAATGCCAGGCCTGGAGGGAAGGCAATCTCCCACAGAAGTCCAATTCTGGCTTCTCCACTACAGCTCTTTTGCAATTGTTCTCTTCTTCCTTAAAAAAAAAATTTCCATAATGACAAGGCTCATTTTGAAAACTGCCTTCTCTCTTAACCAAAGGATTAATTCCTTGCCCCCTGGTTCATTGCCATCTCCCATCTCATGGGCCCTGCCATCCCACATGAGAGCCTAGGTTATGAAAGTGGTGATTCTCTTCAGAATAGCTTATTTTTTCAAAGCTGTTGGTACTCATCAGACACTCCTGCAAATGGTACATTGGGATTAGCACAGTTTCCACCAAGGAATTTGATCCCTCTGTTCTCTTAAATGCTACATGCAGCCAACTATTCCACCACTGAGTGAAGCACACAACCTTACACCTAGCCCCAAAGGTCCCCCAATTTTTTTTTGTCCTGGAAAATGCCTAGTGAGTGACCTTGCTATTGCTGGGACAGTTATTGGACATTGAAAGAGGAGGTGGAAGAGAAAGGGAATTGGGTTTGCATTTCAAGAACCCATGCAGACTGTGGCAATTCTTGGTGGAACAAGAATGCAAGAGGCTGTTATACGAGAGCCTGGCACTGGGGCGTGGAGGGGGTAGAGTTGAGGCCTTGACTGGCCATGACTGGCTTCTCTCCTAGGCTTGGGGTGGGATAGGAGAGTTTCAAAAACCCTCTTGGCCCTTGGATGTCACTGTTTTCCATGTTTTATGCCAGCAATGGCAGAGAGAAGAGCCACTATTCCAGGAGGGTTTTTTTAAAAAAAGCAAAAAGAAGTCTATTTGTTTGCATAACTGCCTAGGTTGATGTGGTTTCCGACATGGCTGGATCTGGATGCTCATGTCTGAACTCAGTCCCTCTCAGATTTTCTCTCTGTCCTCCTTCCTTTATCTCTGTCTCTCTCCCCACCTCTGTGAGTTCTGTGCCTTCTGTGTTGGCTTCACTCATAGGCAGCCCCTCTACATGGTGGACCTCAGCATCCGCATGTTTATATCTTTCCTGTTTAGCACCAGCAAAGTCCAGAAGGATTTTAACGCAGCAATGATTATCTTACAAATTTCCAAATGCCTAATGGACCAGTGTTAGCTGTGACCAACACACACACACAGACACACACGCACATACACACACACATCTTTCCCCATGAAACCATGGTGAACTATGGGAACTCCTAAGGAACTGATCAAAATGGAAAGAAGTTTGGATATATTAATATTTATGGCGACATTGGTGTGGACAGTCACTAGTTTTGGGAACTGGAATTGGCAGGATGCAGAGAAACTCTTGGGTTGGGGATGGGGGCAGAGGAACATTCACAATCTGCATTTGGAAGATGACATCTGGAACTAAAGGCAATAATGAGGTAAAAGAGAAAACTACTCTAAAAGCTTGAAACCTATGTCTTCTTCTGCCAGTGGATCTGAGCATTGATATACTGGTTAACAAATCCTCTAAAATGCAGCAAGTTTTTTAACCAAGCAGACTGTGACCTCTGGACTTCGGTTCATGGCTGTAGGGGTTTGTAAAAGGCAGACTTGATACAACAGTTTCAGTGGCTGTAGGGAAAGGAAGCAGACTCTGGGCTGAGGCTTGAAGAGGAGGTAAGTATGAGGGGAAGAAGTACAAAGTGCAGAACATTTGCTCAAGAAGACATGAAGGGGATAAAGGAAAAGCAAGTGACAAGAGGAGGACATGGAGTTAATATGTAGTGTTTGAAAGACAGAAAAGGTTTGAGTGTGTTTATGTGCTGAGGATAAAGATCCAGCACAGAGGAAGTGATTGAGGCTAAAGGTGAGAAAGGCAATAATCAATGAGAAGGTAGAGCCAGGGTAAAGCATGCAGGCTTCAGGGCCAGATTTCCTGGTTTGATTCCTGCTTTTACTGAGTCCTAGCTGTGTGATCTTGAGAAAGTCACCTAACCTCCCTGTGCCTTAGTATCTCTTCTGTAAAATGAGGATATTGATGGAGCCTACCATAGAGTTTATGAGAACTAAATAGTAAAGCAATGAGAACAATACCTGGCACACCATAGTGAAGTTTTCAAACAGACATTGTTGGAAATGTGTTATCAAGCTGATTAGTGAAACAGTACTACTGTTGACCAGAGCTGGCGGCCAAGTTGCTGGCCATGAATGTTTCATGGTACCAATCTGTTCAGGAGCGAGAGTGTCTCTTTCAAGGCTTAGAGACCCACAGTCAGGCATGAACTCTGCAGAGGCTTGGATTTGTCTGTGGTTGGAGTTTTACTATCATTTGAGATGGAAGGACATACAGTACAAAACTTAGGCATGTTGACAAGAGGGTGCTTAATAAAATGGATCAACACTGAAATAATTTATACTAAAGTATCAAGCACAGTGCTTGATATATTGTAGACTTTCAATCAATCATTCATTCACTTTTGTTTGTTGCTATTGATTGCTGAGATGGTTGGTGAATAAATTGATAAAATCAAAGTGCTAATACAGAAAACAATAAATGTGTGCAATTTGAGTGTTGAAAAACAGTTTACTGTTAGGCAGAAATTCTCTTTTCAGAGGATATGTGAAAGGATTTTGATGTAATGAAATGTTATTAGGTCTCTGCTATTCCTTATTCAATACTGGATGTGTGTAAATAGCAGTACCAACGGGCCAAGAGCATCCCACAATTTGTTGTTCTGGCCATAGCCTCTCTTTTGTGGCTTGGGCCTGAGTCAGAACTTTTTAGAATACAGCATCAGGGCCTCTTTCACCACCTGCTTCATGGAAACTGAATCCATGCGAGGCTCCTCTTGGCAAAGCTGAGCCGGGCTCTTGGCCTGACTGGAAAGCCCATCTTTGGTCTGTCTGGCTGTGAGAGTTTGACCCAGTGGGGGTAGGTGATGAAGCAGGAGCCCCTGGGCTTGACTGTGACTCTGGCCAAGTGTTTGACTTTAGGCCTGGAGAAAGGCACTCATGTTTGCTGGGAACCTGTTATGTGCTCATCCCTTTGGCAGGCATTTGCCAAGTGTCACCTTTTATGCTCGCATCAACTCTGGCAGGTCAGTGTTAGGTAAGACTTCCAACCTTCTTAGCCTTGGGTTCTTCATCTGTCAATGGAGGACATAAGACATCAGTGGTCTTCAGACTCACCTCCATGGATTCTGGGGTTTCTTTGGAGATGTCATGGGAGTTACCAAGGGTGGAGTTACCAAGGGGACCAGGGAAGTGGAACTTAGTTTTCAGTTTTCCCATCTTTGGTCTGCTCTATAGCCTGGAGTTCACTGCACACTTTTGTTTAAAGAATGGCTTCCAAGTTTAAAAACTTCACAAAGCACTGGCCTCTATGATCCCTAAACTGTCTCCTGTGACTGATTACTAGCTCTTCTGCTAGTGCCTTGTGTTAGTACTTCCCCTCTCTGCACCTCAGTTCCCCCATCTGTAGAATGAGAAGTTCTGGGGCTAGGTCTCCATGATACTTGGAGTGGAGTAGGTGTTACTGCTTGGGTTAACTGAGCCCCATTTGGCTGGCACACTGGAAGGGCCAGTGATCTTAAAGGATGATCTGCCCATCTGTCCTGCTTCATGGGCACCAAGAACCTGTGGCTCAGATCCAGGACTCGTGCAGCTCCACTTGTCAGCAGCAAGTCACATTGCTTCTTCCCATTTCCCTCTTTCCTCTAGGGACTCATGAAGTGGCAGCTAAGCCCTGTCCAGTGGCCACCCATCAACCAAGGGCCAGAGACCAGGAAAGAAAGAAAGGCAGCTTCACTTCCTCTTTGAGGATGGAGTCACACAGCCGCGCTGGAAAGAACAGAAAATCTGCAAAATTTCGATCCATCTCCAGGTCCCTGATGCTCTGTAATGCTAAGACCAGTGATGATGGCTCTAGCCCTGATGAGAAATATCCTGATCCCTCTGAGATTTCCTTGGCCCAGGGAAAGGAGGGAATTTTCCACTCATCTGTGCAGCTGGCAGACACATCGGAGGATGGGCCCAGCAGCATTCCTGATCTAGCACTGGCATCTGAGGCTGCTCAACTCCAAGTAGCTGGGAATGATCGAGGCAAGACTTGTAGGAGGATATTCTTCATGAAGGTATGCCCAGGCTTTGCAGGCCTGAAAGAGCTTGCAGTTGGTTTCTGGTGCTGTAAATTAAAGTCTTTGAATCCATTTATTCAAAAATCAGGAAGCTGCAGAGTTGTAATTCTGAAAGAGAGCAAGGAAAAAGTTGAGGTAGGGCCCAGTGGAACTATAACAATGAGCATGGGAGTGAATCAGGCTCAGTTAACACTCTTGCTTGAGAGGTTCAGGGAAGCACTATTTCACTCCAAGGTAAACTGAGCTTAGATCCCTGATGGAAAATGCCAGATGTGGTAGTCAATACACTGGGAAGCTCTCATCTCTAGACAGGTACTATAGAACATAGCATAGGCAGGTCAAATCACATCTTTCTTGTAGACTTGTAGAAACAGACTTACAGGGCCTGGGCAGATGAGGAGGCCTTATGGCAAGCAAGGTAAGGGGTGCCAGATGAGTGAGTTTGTTCCCTGAATGCTGACTGTGAACATTTTCCAGGTGCCCTCTCCAATTTTCAACATAGGTGTAGATGCTGAAGGTGGCAAGTGTAGCCATCAATAAGGGAGCGGGAAATAAGCAGTGTTTGGGGACCTGCCAGAATTTAGAATGTTTTCCTTTCTGTTATATCATATTTCAATTTTTGTCATCATAATGAGATGGAGATTGCAGAATAGCAGAAATCTAGACTGATTAAAAGATTTTGCTGTCAAACTATTCCCTATCAAGTGCTGTGCCTTCTGTGAAAGGTGAGATTTCTCAAGGGTCCAAATGGCCCTGAACCATGGAGTCAGTGCTGCCAACTCAGTGATGAGCCAACGTAGAGACATTTCTCCTATAGCCTACTGCCAGGCTAGGAATATAAATAGGGAAGGCATTCTAGTACCTTTGAAAGGGGTCTGTCACCTCTGTACAGATTGCCTTCTTCAGGAGGGAAATCACTATTTAATATACATAATGAACAACATTTCTGTTAAGGGCCTTAAGGATTGCACAGTATCCTTAAGGGCCTCACCCAGCCCAGTCTGCTCTATAACCCATGATATGACTTTTATTAATATGTCCTGCACTCACTTAATAGGGTAGAAGGAGAAGCCAGCAGCCCAGTGGGTTTGGGGGAGGCTCGCCAGGCTCCCAGGCTGCCATTAATGATGTGAAAAAATCCAATCCACCAACTGAGAGTCAAATTTATTAGTGACATTATGAATGTATCTAGATTAGCCCTTACCTAAATGAAATTCAAAAATTATTTCAAGACCTCAGCAGAATTCTAGAATGGATTACTCACATGCTTCCATTTAATATCATAGGTATTTCCTGGGCACCTATTATCTGCAAGGCACGGTGGGGGTCCAGTCTCTGCCCTGAAATAACTTACTTAAAATAGAGTAAAAAATACATTACAAGATGGGTATAGGAGGGCTGTGGGAGGCTCAAAGGAAAAAGGGAGCATGTCTCTGGGGGTGCTGTCATTCCTTCCTTCATTCAGTAAATACTTAAACCAGGCACAGGAGTGAGCAAAACAGACTCAGTCCTTGCACTGTTGCAACTTTTATTCTGATTTGGGGATACAGATAATAACAACTTGATATATAATATTATATTAAATAGTGAAGGACTATGAAGAAATATTAAGCAGGAAAAGGGGATAGAGAGTGATGAGGAGGGGTTACTGCCTTTTTTTTTGAAAAGGTAACCACAAAGCCTTCCCTAAAGATGTGACATTTTGGCAAGGACCTGAATAAAGTGGAGGGGTGTGTCACATGACCACCTGGGGAAGGGCATTCCAGGCAGTGGGAACAGCATGTGCAAAGACAGGAAGCAAGAGTGTGCTTGGGAGCATCAAGGAGACCAGTATGCCTGGGGTAAAGAGGAAAGAGGAGGATGGTAGAAGACCAAGTTGAGGTGGCAGCCAGGGACCAGAACAAGGGCTGTGGCAAGGACTTGGAATTTTATTCTACGAAGGATGGGAAGCCATTGGAGGATTTTGAGTAGGAAAGTGACATGCTCAGATTGGTGCTTTAAAAGGAGCACTCTGACTACTGAGTGGAGAATGGAGTGAAACCAGTTGGGGGGACTGCAGCAATAACCCAGGCCAGAAATAATGTGACTTGGACTGAGGTGGTGTGGGTAGAGGCACTGAGAATGGCCAAGGTAGGGATTTGTTGGTGCAAGGATGTAGCATGTGAGAGAATGAGAGAAGTAAACTTCAACTGCAAGTTTCAGCCTGAGCACCTGGGGGTAGAAGTTTCAGCCTGAGCACCTGGGGGTAGTAGTGGAAGGAGGTGCCCTGTCCAAACCTGCAAAACAGGAGGGGCTGGAAAAATGGTCAGGAAAATGGTGAGTTGTGCTCTTAAGGGTGCACAATTATATTAAGCAGGGGTGGATGGGAGAGAATTCCAGGTGAAGGGACATGCGTCTGCAAAGACAGGAGAGGAGAGGTCTGAGTGCTTATGCTGGGGCCTCCAGGCACAGGTGAGCACGTCTGTCACTCTGTCCTTGTACCTATTCCACGGCAGGAGACCGGATACTTGGGAATGGCTAGATGGCACGGGGAAGCAGTGGGCATGGGGAGGGACCTGGGCAGGGGAAGGAACAAACTTCACCTTTTCATCTCTCTGTGATTCACATGTGCACCACCTTTTTTTTTTTTTTTTTTTTTTTTTTTTTTTGAGACGGAGTCTTACTCTGTCACCCAGGCTGGAGTGCTGCAGTGGCGCGATCTCAGCTCACTACAACCTCTGCCTCCTGGATTCAAGCAATTCTCCTGCCTCAGCCTCCAGAGTAGCTGGGACTACAGGAGTCTGCCACTATGCCCAGCTAATTTTAAAAATATTTTTAGTAGAGATGGGGTTTCACCATGTTGGCTGAGCTGGTTTCAAACTCCTGACCTCAAGTGATCTGCCCGCCTTGGCCTCCCAAAGTGCTTGGATTACTGGCATGAGCCACCACACCCGGTCTGTATTTTGGTTTTTAAAATGTTTTCACAACTCTTATCTCATTGTCTTCCTTTCCCCCAAACCTTGGGAGGAAGGTAGTATAATATGTTAATGATGCATATTATCAAACATACATATACTAATATAATAATAGCAGTATTGCTATTTCTGAAGGGCAATATGGCACAGGGGTTAGGGGTGTGGGCTCATTAATCTGACTGCCTAGGTTGTTTCTCAGTGACTAGCTGTGTAATCCTAGGCAATCCGGTTTACCTCTCTGTGCCTCAGTTTTCTCACCTGTTAAATGGAGAATGTTAAAAATAGTATATATCGCATATGAATTTTATAAGGATAATATTATAGGCACTTACATGAGAAAATTCACCTAAAACAGAACAGTGCACACGGTAATTGCTTGATAGATATTATGATGATTATTATTTCTATTTTAGCATGAGGGCACTAATTCTGAGGAATTAAGCACTTAATGAATTCAATCACATTTATGGAGTCCCTTCAATGTGCTAGACAGTGCGCAAGAGTTATAGTTGATGGTGCTCAGAGGATAATGATGGAGACAGGGACAAACCAGATCATTCTTATCTTTGATGTGGCCAAAGTGCAGGCACAGACATGTTAGGGAAATCATGGGTACACTGGAGAGGGCAGACAGTGTGGGGAGGGGCATCCTGGGGGAGGTGGCTGTTGAAAGCAGGGTATTCCAGGAAACCAGTCTGGATGGTGGTAAGAGGTGGGAATGGGCAGAGGGATATGGGCTTGCAGGAGCTCACAGGGGCTTGGAAGAATTTGCTGGGGGTGGCGGAAGAGGTGATGAGCACGGTGAAGTCAAGTTTGAGGCAGGGATGAACTGGGACAACAGAGAGGGGCAGTGTCCAATTCAGGACCCGAGATCTCTTGTTCTTTTTTTTAAGGAGCACAAGTGATCCTTAAAGATCCAAGAGTGAATTCTAAGCAAGGGAGGGTTTCATTTGTCTAAGCAAGCAATCAAAGGTGCCAGGTCAGCAAGGTCAAAGGCGAGAGCAGGTCCTCATATCCTTTCCGGAGAAGCTCAGAGTACTCAATAGCCCACTCACTTCTCCCTTCTCACAGGGACACTTTAGTCCATGCCCTGGCCGCCTCCCTCCCTGCCTCCCCTTGCCAGAGTGGCCCTGCACCCAGACGTGACTCAGTTGGCCCAGATGAACTCTGCAGGCTCCAGCAATGCCATGGTTACACTGATTTCAAAACAACATCTGGAATGAGGCCCTGTGACGTTAGCCTCTCCTCTGGAAACGCCTAATATAAAAATTAAAGAAGAGGAAGTTATATAAACAGCCAACTTTTTTTTTTTAAAGCCTTATTGGATGGGTTGTATTTGGCCCAGAGAAGACAGGGTAAATTAATGCCCCAGGATGTGGCAAAGTGGGGCATGGGCATGAAGAATTCGAACTAATTACGCATTTGAATCTGTGTTGTGCATTGAAGTACTGATTAGGGCTGTTTGCTCTGGGGGAGGTTCTAGACCCCACAAGATGAATTCAAATGGAAGAATGTCAAAAGGCAGCTTTCCTAAGTTAACAAACAAAAACAAATACAATTTATCCGACTTAGAACTTTGAAAGAAGGAATACAGGGACTCACTGGCTACTCCAGTCCCTGTCTGTTTTCAAATGGGAAGAGTATTTTTAAATGCCCTTTAAGTAGGATGTTAAGGCCAAATGGAAGGCAGCTCAGTTAGAGGGAATGAAAGTTCAAGCTCTCCCTCTCCTCTTTCCTCTCTTCCTTCTCCTTGCTTCTTTATTTCTTTCTCTTTCTTCAGACATTGGCAGGCACCTGGTATGTGCTATCCTCTGGAGATAAAGAAATAGATTTGATATTATACACTCAGGAAACTTGCAGTCTAGAGAAGGGGGCAGGTGTAAGCATAGTTAATCCTGTCCCTTATGTCTTCCCCAACCTGAATGGCATTCCTTGCTCAGTTTTCTTAAGGAAAGGTCTCATCCAGAGAATGAGTAATGGAAGAATTATATCCTACAAAGAGACTTCTAGGTTACCTCTCATTTCCCTAGAACATTCCACAATAATAGGATTTACACCCTTCATTATGGAGCTTCCCTAGAAGGAATGGGTCCAGCTAAGACTTCTGTGAAATCTAAGCAATCTTAGAAACGAGCAAATGAGCTCTGGTCAAGCTATCTCCTGTCCACTCCTCCAGGAGACTCAGTATACATAGGTGGTGGACAAAGGTAGGATTCCCTGGAGAGTTAAAGGGCATCAGAGCATGGGGAGTGCAGGTGAAGATGGAGGTAAAAATGCAGAGGGAGACAGTGGAGGAAGAGGAGAGGAAGCTGGAGGTAGGAGTGAGAGGGATCACTCCTACATCTCAGAAGTCAAACCTGGCCCCAGATTCACAAATAAATCATTTTCTGGCTGGGCACAGTGGCTCCCGCCTGTAATCCCAGAATTTTGGGAGGCTGAGGTAGGTGGATCCCTTGAACCCAAGGAGGTTTTGAGACCAGCCTGGGCAACATAACAATATAACATAATATAACAATAACATAGCAACATAACATAACAATACCTTGTCTCAGAAAAAATGGAAGGCAAGCAGGCAGGCAGGAAGGGAGAGGAGAGGAGGGGAGGGGAGGGGAGGGGAGGGAAAGGAGGGGAGATCTACCCCAACATCGGTCTCTCTCTCTCTCTCTGTCTCTGTCTCTTAAAACAGAGTCTTGCTTTATCACCCAGGCTGGGATGCAATGGCATGAACATGGGTTCACCACAACCTCAACCTCCCAGGCTCTAGTGATCTCCTGTTTCAGCCTCCTGAGTACTTGGGACAACACGCACAAGCCACCATGTCTGGCTAATATTTGTATTTTTTGTAGAGGTGGGGTTTCACCATATTGCGCAGGCTGGTCTCAAACTTCTGCACTCAAGCAATCCACTCACCTTGGCATCCCACAGTGCTGGAATTGCAAGAGTGAGTCACCCTGCTCAGCCTACCCCAAGGTCATAAAGATATTTTTTCATGTTTTTTCTAGAAGCTTCATTGTTTTATCTTTCACATTTGGATCTTTAATTCACATTAAGTAAATTTTTGTATATGTTGTGAGTTAGCTGCTAACTTTTCTCCTACATGAATATCCAAAGAAGTCAACACCATTTTTTGGAAATCCTGTCCTCACCCCACTGCATAGCAGTGTCATCTCTTTTATAAGTCAAGGATCACATATGTATAGGTCTATTTATGGTTTCTCTATTCTGATCTATTAGTCTTTTATTTTTCCTATTTTTGCACAGTTCAATTTACTGAAGCTTTCTAATAAGCTTTATGATATTTGGTCAGTAAGTCCTCCACATTTGTTCTTAAAACTAGACTTGGTTTTTCCGTTGGAATTATTGGAATTGCATTGGCTTTACAGATCAATCTGAAGAAGACTGACATCTTTACAGTACTTAATATTCCAATCCCTTTACATGATATATTTCTGCAAAGTTTGGATATTTGTTGTTGTTGTTGTTGTTGTTGTTTATTTTTCAGCATACCCAATCATTACCTACCATTTTTGAATAAGCAGAACTCTATTTCTCCCTTTCCAATTTTTGTACTTTTTCCCCCTTTATTTTACAGGTTAGGGCCTACAGTGCAATGTCGAATAGAAGTGGTGATAACAGGCATCCTTGTCTCATTCCTAATCTCAAGGGAAAAGTTTCATTATTATTATGTCAGTACGTATGATGTTTGCTGTAGTATTTTTGTAGCTACCCTTCATTGGATTAAGGAAGTTTCCTCTGTTCACAATTGGCAGAGGTTTTATTTTGCCCCCTACCCCTACCCCTAAAATGAATTGCTGAATTTTGTGAAACGATTTTTTTCTGCATTTGTTGAGATGCTCATATGGAGTTTTATACTTTACTTGTTAATGGAGGGAATTGCACCAATTGACTTTTTTGAATGTTGAAACAACTTTGCTGGAATAAACTCAATTTAGCTATGATGTATTGTCCTTTTAATATAACTCTGGATTTGATATGCTAATATTTTGTTAGTAATTGTTGCCACTTGTGTTTATGAGAGAGAGAACCTAAAAATTTCCTTTCTGGTAATGTTTTGGTCTGATTTTCAAACTATGGGTATTTTGACCTCATGAAACGAATTAGGAAATACTTTCTCTTTTCCATTTTCTGGAATACTTTGACTTACATTGGTGCTATAGATTTTTAAAACGGTTGAAGAATTCACCTATGAGCCATCTGGGACTAGAGATTTCTTTTTGGAAAGATTTTAAATTATCATTGTATTTATTTAGTAGAAATAGGACTATATAAATTTTCAACTTCTTTGGATATCAGTTTTGGTAAGATGCATTTTTCTTCTGAGAATTTGTTTCATCTGAATTTCCAAATTTATTAGCATGAAGTTGTTAATAAAAATCCTATATTTTTACTCAAATTTTGAGATAGTTGTAGATTTACATAAAGTTGTAAAGAATAATAGAAAGATTCTGTGTACCTTTTTCCAGTTTCCCCAAAAGTAACATTTTGCATAACTCTAGTACAGTAGCACAACCAGCATATTGATTTTGATACAAACCAATAATGTTACTCACATTTTCTCAGCTTTGCTTACATTGATTTGCATGTGTGTGTATACTTGTTATTTTTTAGGCATTGGTAAAAACCATAGTGATGTTCATTTTTCATTCCTAATATTGATACATATGTCTTCTCTTTCTGTGTGTGTGTGTGTTTGTGTGTCTTGATTGAGTCCTAGATTAATTGTTCCATAGTTAAAGAAGAGAACGTATTGTGAATGATTTTAATCTCCGGAAATTTGTTGAGAATATATATACATATATATACACACACATACACACACAAATATGTATATATATATGTCTGTGTATGTGTGTACATATTTATTGAGTGCCACCTTCTATATTTGTCTATTAGGTCAAATTCCACAATAACCATGAATTTGAGTGAATAGACAAATAGAGAAGATATTTGTCTACCTATTCCCCCTATGAATAGCTTGTTAGCTATTTTCTCAATCTTTTTTAACTTTATCAGTTCCAGCTTTCAATTATTTACTGAAAGAAGCATGTTAAAGCCTCTCATTGTTATTGTAGATTTGTCTGTTTCTCCTTTTAGTTCTGGCGGCGTTTTTGCCTTATGTATTTTGAAGTTATGCTTTATGTGCATAGACCTTTGTAACTTTTTAATGTTTTCTTGGTTGATGAATGCTCTTAAAATTTTGAAATATTCTTTTGACTAGTGCTGATTTTTTTTCTGAAAAATTTTCTGATACTAGCATAGCTTCACCACTATCTTTTGGTGAGTGGTTGCATGGTATATCTTTTTCCTCCTTTATCTTCAATCTGTGTTCACATATTTAACATGTATATTACAGGCAAACATCATATAATTATGTTGTTCTTCCTTCAATCTTTGTCTTTATAATTGTAGTCAAACTATTTACATTTAATATTATTTCAGATGTGTTTAGATTTGTGTGTACTCTCTTGTTATTTGGTGTCTAATTGTCTCAAGTGTTTTATATTCTGTTTTCTCTCTCTTCCTGCCCTCTTTTGTACTAGCATAATTTTTACTCTTCCATTTTCCCTATGATTAGCTTGTTAGCTATAATTTTTTTTTACTTTTTTAATCATTAAAATATACAATATACACTCTTAATATATTAATCTTGTATAAATTTGTACTTTTTATTAGTTCTCAAATAATGCTAAAACCTTAGGACATACAACTCCATTTATACTTGCCCACTTTTTGGTATCATTGTCATGCATTTTAATTCTACATTTATTTTAAACTCCAGACTATATCATTATTATTCTATAGAGTCAATGTTCATGTACATTAATTTACATGTTTACCTTTTTCATTACTTTTCATTCCTTCCTGCATTTATGTGTTTCTCAGTAAGATCACTTCCTTTCTGCCTGCAGCAAGCTGCCTCTAATACAGGTAGGCCCTGGAGTGAAAGTACAAATGAGATCTAGATATGAAGTGTCTAAAAAGTTATAAGTCAAGGTAAAATATATTAAAAATATACGTTCTACCTTCCTACCTTGACAAATATACCTTTGCAAGAACTTGGATGGCCAAGTTCAACTGATTTCTTGGACTCCTCAGAGTTTTACACTGGAAGGTGATAGTGTAGGAAGAGTCATTTCCTGGCTCTGGCTGCCAGCTAGGATCCTCTTTCTTGTACCACTGTCAGCACTGTTCATCACCACTAGGGACCACAGATGCATGTATGTGAACACCTGTAGTTCTCTAATCACTGCCCCCATGCCCAGTAAACAGCTACCCTGGCACCCCTCCACCCTTGAACTGTGCATACCAGTGGTGTAATTATCTATGGGTAGCACAGACCCAGAGAAGAGATGAGGTTGGGGGCTGTATTAGTCCATTTTGCATTTCTATAAAGGAATACCTGAGACTGGATAATTTTTAAAGAAAAGAGGTTTATTTGGCTTACCATTCTGCAAGCTATACAAGTATGGGACCAGCATCTACTCGGCTTCTGTTGAGGCCTCGGGAAGCTTTTACTCATGATGGAAGAGGAAGGGAGAGCAGTTGTGTCACATGGCAAGGGCGGGGGTGGGGGGATGGTCCCAGACTCTTTTTAACAACCAGATCTCATGTGAACTCATGACTGCAAAAAGAGCACAAAGCCATTCATGAGGAATCTGCCCCAATGACCCAAACACCTCCCACTAGGCCCCACCTCCAACACTGGGGATCACCTTTCAGCATAAGATTTGGAGGAGACAAACATCTAAATTGTATCAGGGGCACAAGCTCTCCTGATGGAGTCGGATGCCTCCCATTTCTCAGTTTCTCTCTAGCTGAATGTTAGCAGGTCACAAAGTAGACCTGGAACCCCATGTTTACTCACTCTAGAGCTGGCACTCTTTTTGTGACACAGTGGAGCACAGAACTGAATGAGACCGGGAACTGGCACATAATAATGACTCTATAAATATTTGTGAAAGGAGTGGCTGCATAAATGGGTATAATGAGACCACCCTTAAGGCAGAAAGTCTATTCACATGGTCAAAACTTGCATTTGTTTATTTGAGTCAACACATGGCTTTACACTGGATATTGCTTTGGGCATTCCCATTGGGTGGGATATGGAGTTATAGGGCACTCGATCTGGAAGAAGGACAGCAGCAGATGAGACCAAAAGTGTGGGAGGTCCCCACTTCAGAGCTGCCCTCCGAAAAAGATGTGAAATGCTTTATCCACATGAGAATGACCTCCATAGAGTGGAAAATCATGCTTTCTTTAAAAATTCAAAGTAATTGGTCAGACAGTGTCATCACTCATACAGCATGACTCAGGATTTGATGAGGTCAGATCAGTCGTCTGAATCCCTGGCATGTGCTGTGGTTGGAGAAAATGTGGTCAAGGCCTTCCGTCAGCAGACAAAATCCTTTGCTTTGCTGCCTGTGAGCAACTCAGCCTATGGCTTTGGGGCCTGGGCCTTCTTGGCAAGTGGGAAACCCAATCTTTTGGCTGCCTGCCTCTTCCTGCCACAGAAAAGCGACTGTGGATGCTGAGAGCAGCCACTGAGAGGGAAGCTTGGGGTTCCAGGACTCCCACAGAGCCAGCTGTATCCCCTGAGTATGTGGGAGGATGAGCAGGGAGGCAAGGGTGGTCCATGTGCAGGAAGCAAGGAGGGGCTGCCCACAGGTATGATTAATCTTCACTTGCTGACTGTCTCCCCGATTCCATGTGATTTCTAGTTGTTGTTTCTATTGCCAGAAGACATTTGGTACTATTCCTGAAAGCTAGCTTTAGGAGTTGGCCTTTTGATTTTCATTAGCTCTGGCAGAACATCATTTGGTTAGTGAAGAGGAGTTAGATAGAAAAGAGGAGGAGGGTAAGGCCGGGCACGGTGGCTCATGCCTGTAATTACAACATTTTGGGAGGCTGAGTCAGGTGGATCATCTGAGGTCAGGTGTTCGAGACCAGCCTGGCCAACCTTGTCTCTACTAAATACACAAAAATTAGCCGGGCCTGGTGGTGGGCGCCTGTAATCCCAGCTACTTGGGAGGCTGAGGCAGGGAGAATTGCTTGAACTCGGGAAGTGGAGGTTGCAGTGAGCCGAGATCGCACCATTGTACTCCAGCCTGGGTGACAGAAGGAGACTCCATCCCCCCCCAAAAAAAAAAAAAAAAGAAACTGGGAAGAAGTAGTAAACCATCTACCTTTCCAACTCTATTTCTCAATATGGCCCTTCATTTGTACATTACAACCCATGTAGGCTTCTCCCTGTTCTTCACATACAACCCACTGGTTACTGCTTCTAAGCCTTTGCCCTTGTGGCTCTCTCTGCCTGGAATATCTTCCTCACTCTCATCTTTATGAACCCAAGTCTTAATTATCCTCTAAGGCTCAGCTTCAGTGGAATATCCACCATAAAGCTTTTCCTGATCCTCCTCTTATCCTGCACCCTTAATTTCCACCAACCCTACTTGAAACAACAAACAATTAAGAAACTTATATATTCCCACTGAAGAATGGCAACTAGCTGCAGGTAGGAGGAATTTACTGTATCAATGTGTGTTTCCACCCCCAGTTTAGAAGAATGTCTGAAGGAAAGGTTTAAGGCTGCATGAGATTCTACACATCACATACATGTATCATAGTTTATTATTTTAAGATCTTCAAAATATTTTATTAAATATTGAGCATATAAAAATGAATTTATAAGATGTATACACAGTCTAAAAAATAAAGATGCCCTGTACACCTGTGTGTCAATTATCAAGTTTAAGAAACAAATGTTACCATTAACTTTGAGATTGTTTGAATGTTCCTACCTGATGCCTTTCCATTCTCACTCCTCTCTAAGGTAACCACTTAATTTTGGGTATATTATTATCTTGCTTTTCTTTATACTTTATCATACCTGTTTGTATATCTGAATGTTGTATTATTTAGTTCCACTTATTTTTGTTCAGCATTTACATGGTGTCTATTTTTTATCCTTTTACTTTCAACCTACTTGTTATGTTTCAAGTGAGTTTCTTATGGATGGCATATAATTTGGTCATAGAAATTTTTATTCACTCTACCAGTCTCTATATTTTATTTTTTAAATTTTATTTATTTTATTTTAATTGATTAATTAATTTATTTATCTTGAGATGGAGTCTTGCTCTGTCTCCCAGGCTGGAGTGCAGTGATGTAATCTCGACTCACTGCAACCTCTGCTTCCTGGGTTCAAGCAATTCTCTGCCTCAGCCTTCCGAGTAGCTGGGATTACAGGCACCTGCCACCACACCTGGCTAATTTTTGTATTTTTAGTAGAGACAGGGTTTCACCATCTTGGCCAGGCTGGTCTCGAACTTCTGACCATGTGATCCACCCACCTCAGCCTCCCAAAGTGCTGGGATTACAGGCATGAGCCACTGCGCCTGGCCTAGTCTCTGTATTTTAACTGGTGTATTTAAACAATTTATATTTAAAGTAATAACTTGTATGTTAGAACTTAAGTCTCTCATTTTATTTCCTGTTTGTTCCCTGTATTTCTTGTTTCTCCATTTATTTTCTTTTGCCATCCTGTGTAATCCTCAAACATTTTAAAGAGTTCCACTTTGATTTATTTATTGTGCTTGAGTATATCCCTTTTCATAGTTTTTCATGGTGGTTTTTTATAGTTTCATAGTGGTTGCTGTATATATTACCATATATGCACATAACTTGTCACACAGCCTATTGGTACTGACATTTTACCACTTCGAGTAAAGTGTAGAAGTCTTACTTATATTTAGATCCCTTTGCCCTTCTCATTTCTTAAATATTATTGTTTTAAGTACTTTCTCTATATCTATCCAACACCTCATTAGGTGTTGTTATAACTTTTGCCCCAACCATAAAATATAAGTAAAAAAAACTCATAAAGGGAAAGATGATCTATTATGTTTACTTATATTTTTATTCATTCTACTGTTCTTCTTTCCTTTCCAAAGGTTCCAGACATTTTATCATTTTCTTTGTATTTGAAGAATTTCCTTTAGCCATTCTTTAAGGGTAGGCCTGCTAGCAATGAATTCTTTTAGATTTTTTGTTTGTTTGTTTGTTTGTTTTTTACATGAGAATATCTTTATTTTCCCTCATTCCTGAAGGGTGGTTTCAATAGATATAGGATTTATGGTTGACATGAATTTCTTTGTGCTTAAAAAAATGTGTCCTGACTTCTGACCTTCATGTTTTCAGATGTGAAATCTGCTGTCATTTGAATTGGTGTTCTGTTTTTTTTTCTTTATAGGTAATTAGGTAATATGTCATCTTTTTGTTATTTAAAAAAATTTTCTTCTTTGTCTTTAGTTTTCAGAAGTTTAATTATGATGTATCTAGGTGTTGATTTCTTTGGGTTTATTTTAATTTGTCTTTTCTCATTTGGCTTGTGAATTCTCAGTTCTTGACATTATAAGTGACTTTCATTTGTATCTTGGACATTTTGATTATTATGTGAGGAGACTCTTCATCTGACTTAGATCTTTTGTTTTAGTAGGCAACCACTCTGTTTAGGATTAGCATGTAGTTCTGGCCTACTCTTATGAGCTTTTGTTATAATGACATTTCAGTGTTCAGAGCCCTTGCAGTGCTATTCTGGTATGCTTCATTTATCTGGCACTACTAGTACTCTTGCTCAATCCCTGCAGTTCTGCTGACTGGGGTGAAAAGACCTTTCCTGGGCTGCCTGGTATCTCTGGGTGACCATCTGCTGCTTAGGTTTGGGGACAGACAAAACCTGCAGGGCCTAGGCCTCTTTTCCCACTAGGTGGAGAGCAGAAAAAATGAAGCACTCAAATGATGCTGCCCCTGAAGATGAACTGGACCACTTGCCAGTGCCCCAGTGATAGAGTGGGGCTGAGTTAACCCAGGATTTTGCTGCTGCTAAAGTAGACATTTCAGACCACATCTTGGCACCCTGGTTGTGGAACAGAGGCTGGGATTCCCCACTAGGTCTTTGCTGGTCTTCCCCCTTTCCTGGTGTTTTAGCCAGGCTGGAGAGAACAGGTTTGTCTTATTTGCTTGTTTGTTTGTTTGTTTGTTTGTTTTTGGCTTTGCCTATTGGCAGTTCTGTGGGCCTCTCCAGTCTCTAGTTTGGGGTAGATAGTAGATAGAAAGAAAATCCAGGGAACTCACCCTATTGTTGTTTCTCAAGTCCTGAGGTCCCTAACCAGTTCATTCTGACTTTCAGAATCCTTATATTGTTGTCTATTAAATAATTTCCAGGGTATTTAGTTGTATTTAGCAAAGAGGAGGAAAGTCAGTCTCTACCATCTTGTCCTGGAACTGGAAGTCTCAGTTCTTCTTATTTGTGAACATGATATAAATGCAATTGCACTGTGATTCCTCTTTGGTAAATTTGTTTCTGTTATTCAATATTATGTTCCAGGAATTCATTCATATTATTTCATTTTGTTGTAGCTCATTGATTTTTCTCTGCTCTAGAGTTTTCCATTGTTTGAAAGCCACTCAATTTATCCATTCTACGATTGGTGGACATTTGAGATATTTCCCCTTGCCCCTCCCCTACTTTAAATTAGAGACTGTACTTCTATGGGCATTCTTGTACATACCTTCAGTGGCATCTATGCAAGTTCAGTAGAGTATAAATCTAGGTGTGGAACTGGTGAGTCAAAGGTTATGGGAATGTTCATTTATACTGGATAATGCCAAATTATTTTCTGAAGTGGTTATACCAATCTACCCCTCCATCAGCAGGTGTAAGTTTATTTGTTCCTTTGCATCCTCATCAATCCTTGATAACATCAGATTTTAAACTTTCTCCAATCTTGGGGCAATGAAATTGTTTCTGATTTTAGTTGTAACTTGCATTTCCCTGATTACTGATAACGTTGTACATATATAAAACTTTTTCATATTTTACAGAACCTTTTATGTGATATGCTCATTCAAACCTTTTTCTATTTTTCTTTTGGCTTGCTGGTCTTCTTCCTTCTTTTCCCAGTTTTCCCTATTTTCTCCTAGCTTTTAATTTGTCATTTTTACTCTTTTAATTAATAAGTAGAAGTTCCTAACTTTAATGTGGGATTTATCAATCCTTTTCTTTATACTTTATGCTTTTGTATCTTATTAAAAATTGTTATTTCCTAAAGTAATAAACATTATTTTATAACGTCTATTCTTTTTGTTGTCTTCTAAACATCTTACAGTTTTGCCTTTTGTATTTATGTTTTTAGTCTACCTGGAATTGATGTCTGTGAAGTATAGGGGTACGTTATCATTTTTTCCATATAATTAGCCCATTGTTCCAGCACCCTCTGTTGAAAAGTCTCTCTTTCCCCACAGATCTAAAGTATTAGCTTTGTCACAATTCAGGTTTCCTCTTATGAACATGGGGTTGTTTCTTGCCTCTCTATTCTATTCCATTTGGTCAGTTTTTAAGATTTTTATGCTAATATGCCATTGTCTTAATCACTATATTTTAAAACAAGTATTGTTCTCTTGTATGAAAGTATCTCCTTCCTAGTGCTTATTTAGATACACTTATTTATTTGAGGCCCTTTGCTTCTTGGTAAGTATTTAAGGATAAGCTTAAATCTAAAAAAAAGGACTTGAAAGTTTGATACTATATTAAATTTGTAGATAAATTTGGGAGAGAATTGACATCTATTAAGCCCACCACTTAAATAGGCATGATATATTGCTGCATTATTCAGGCCATATTTAATGTATTTCAGTAATTTTTATAATTGTCTTCAGCAAAGGCTTACATATCTTTCATTAGATTAGTTCCCAGGCAGTCCTTATTTTCTGGTGCAATTGTAATTCTTATCTTTTTAATAATTCTATTTATGAACTGCTATTTGCTGGCATATGGAATGCAATTTTTAAATAGTTACTTTAATTAAACATTTTATTTTACAATTATGGTAGATTCACCAAAAGTCATAAGAAAACAATACAGAGAGATCTGTGTATAATCCAGTTTCCCCCAATGGTAACATCTTGTAAAATTATAGTAGAATATTACTGATATTGATGCAGCCAGGATATAGAATATTTCCATCATTACAAGGTTCCCTCAGGTTACCTTTTTATAGCCACAGTCACTTCCCTCCCAACCCCATCTCCACCTTTTCTCCTATTTTTTCTAGAAGTTTTATAGTCTTACATTATACTTGTAAGTCCATTTTGAGTTAATTTTTGTGTAAAATGTGACACTTAAACCAAGCTTTCTTTTCCTCTCCTGTGGGTATCCAATTACTTATAGCACCATTTGTTGAAAAAAACTGTCTTTCTTCCTTTGAATTCCTGCTGCATCTTTGTCATATGTCAGTTTGGTATATCCTTCAGGCTTGTTTCTGGGTTCTCTATTCTATGTATATCTGTTACCAAATATCACACAGTGCTGAATTCTGTAGCTATATATTAAGTCTTAAAATTGGGTAGACTGATTCCTCCCATTTTATTCTTCTATTTCAGTCATTTTAGCTAATGTAGTCCCTGTGTATTTACATATAAATTTTAGAATAATTTTGTCTATATCTACAAAAGTCTTACTGAAATTTTGGTAGGAATTGCATTAAACCAGCATATCGGTTTGGGAAGAATTGATCTTTACTATGCTGAGTTTTTCAATCTATGAACATGGTATGTCTCTGTATTTATTTAGATAATCTTTGATTTCTCTCATTAGTGTCTTTGTCGTTTGTAGCATACAAGTTCTGTACATGTTTTGTCAGATTTATGCCTAAGTATTTTGCATTCTTTTGAGTGATTATAAGTGGTACACATTTTAATTTGGGTGTCCATATATTCATTGATAGTAGATAGAAATACAATTGATTTTGATTTTTATAAGCTAATTTTATATCCTGTGAATTACTGAAACTCATTAGTTCTAGGCATTGAGTTTTTCTGTGTAGACAATGACATCATGCACAAACAAGGACAGTTTTATTTCTTCCTTTCTTATCTGTATGCTTTTTATTTTCTTTTGTTTCATTATTGTAGTGAGTAGAACTTCCAGTAGTATGTTGAATAAGAGTGTTGAGATTGGGCATTCTTTCCTTGTCCCCCGTCTTAGAGTGAAAACATTTGGTTTTCATTATTAATTATGTTTTTAGCCATAGGATATTTGCAGGTGTTCTTTATGATGTTGAAGATATTCTCCTTTAGTCCTAGTGTACTGACAACTTTTAATCATGATTGGGTATTTAATTTGGTCAAAAAATTTTTTGCATTCATTGATATGATCATGTGATTCTTCTTCTTTAGCCTATTAATAGGGTGAATACCATCAATTGATTCTTGAATATTGAGCCATCCTTGCATTCCCAGAATAATTCCACTTGGTCATCATGTATATAATTCTTTTCATATATTGAAGAATTCAATTTCCTAACATTTTGTTTATATATTATCTACATATTTTTTTTGAGACAAGGTCTTGCTCTGTCACCCAGGCTGGAGTGCAGTGGCACAATCATGACTCACTGTAATCTCCACCTCCCAGGCTCAAGCAATCCTCCCACCTCAGCCTCCCAAATAGCTGGGACCATAGGCATGTGCCACCATGACTGGCTAATTTTTATTTTCTTAATTTTTTTTTGTAGAGGTAGGGTTTTACCATGTTGCCCAGTCTGGTTTCAAACTCCTGAGCTCAAGCAATACACCTGCCTCTGCCTCCCAAAGTGCTGGTGTTATAGGCATGAGCCACCATGTCTGGCCATGCATCTACATTTATGAGGACTATTGGCTTGTAGTTTTCTTTTTTTGTAAATCTTTGTCTGGCTTTGGTACCAGGATAATATTAGCTTTATAAGATGAATTGGGATGTGTTTTCTCCATTTTCTGGAAAAGATTGTGTACAATTTATGTTAATTCTTTAAATGTTTGGTAGAATTCTTCGGTAAAGCCATCTGACCTTAGAGGTTTGTTGTTTAGAAGTTTTGAAATTACAAATTCAATGTCCTTAATAGTTATAGAACTATTCAAATTATATTTTTCAAATTTGTAGAGTTGTGGTAGTTTGTGCTTTTTGAGGAATTGGTCCGTTTCATTTAGTTATCAAATTTTTGTGTGTAGAGTTGTTTGTAGTATTTCATTATTATCCTTCTGATGTCTTCAGGGTTTGTAGTGATAGCTTCTCTTTTATTTCTGATGTTAGTAATTTGTGTCTTTTCTATTTTTTGTTGTATTAATCTTGCAGTCTTGCTAGAGGTTTGTTTCATTGATTGTCTCTGTAAAAAATCTTGTATAGCTTTTTTAGTTGTTGTTGTAGGCATTACATTATATAGACATAACTCATTACATAATATCTACTAGTGATCATTTTACCAATTCAAATGTAGAAAACTTATTTCCCTTTACCTCTCTCATTTATACTATAATTGTCTAAAATATTTCCTTTACATACACTTAAAACCACATCACGGTGTTAACATTTTTTTTGCTTCAACCATCAAACACAACTTAGAAAACTCAAGAGGAGAAGAAAAATCTACTGCATTTACTCATATTTTGTTTGCCATGTGTTTTTCCTTCCTGATGTTTTAAGATTCTTTTTGTTTGTTTGTTTGTTTTCCTTCTGTTTAGTGAATGTCCTTTAGCTGTTTTTTTAGGATAGTTCTGCTGGTGACAAATTCTCTTCATTTTCCTTCATCTCAGAATCTTTTGATTTCCCTTTCATTTCAGAAAAAAATATTTTTGCTGGATAAAGGACCTTGGGCTGACAATTTTTTTCTTCCATTACTTAAAAATATACCACATCCTTCTGTCCTCTTTCAGAGAAGAAATCTACTGTCATCTGAATTAAGTTTCCTTTATAATTAATGTGTTATTTCTTTCTGCTTGTTTTTAAGATAATTATATGTGTCTAGCTTTTAAAGTTAAATTATAATGGGCTTTTATGTACATTTCTTTGGATTCATTGTTTGGAATTCTCTAAGCTTCTTGAATTTGTAATTTCATATCTTTTCCTAAATTTGTGAAGTGCTCAGCTATTATTTCTGAATCCCATTCTCTTTCTTTCTCCTTCCACAACCCTGTGACACAAGTGTTAGCTCTTTTGTTAATGTCTCACAGATCCCTGAGACTTGGTTCATTTTTTTCCCAGTCTATTTTTCTCTGTCTTGTTCACATTGAGTAATTTCTGTTATTCCATATTCTAATATATTGATTCTTTCCTCTATTCCCTGAGCTCATTCCTTTAGTTAGTTTTTTTTTTTTTTTTGGCAATTATATTTTTTAGTGCTAAGGTTTCCACTTGATTCTTCGTATCTTCTATTTATTTGTTGAAACTTTCCATCTTTTTCATTGCTTTGAGCATGTTTGCAATTGCTTATTTAAAACATTTTATGATAGCTGCCTTAAAATCTTTGTCAGATAATTCTGTATTTTCTATCATCTCAGTGTTGGCATGTATTGATGGTTTTTCTTCTATCCTGTTCAAAATATTTCTGGAGTTTGGTATGATTAGTAATTTTCAATTGAATCCTGGACTTTTAAAAATTGTTATGAGGCCCTAGATCTTATTTAAACCTTCCATTTTAGCTGCCTTTGACATTGTTCTTGCAAGTGTGGGGAAGGGGCCACCACTTTGTTACTGCCAGGTAAATGTAGAAGTCCAGCTTTCCCATTTGGTCTTCATTGACACCCAAGGTGAGGGGCTTCTCATTAATGTTGTATAGAGATGTGACTTACAGTTCTCCATATGCTTTACACTAAAACTGTGGGTGAAAAGGGCTTTTTACCTTATGGCAGGGATGAAGGTCCCATCATTCTGCTCAGTCTTCTCTGACACTACCCCAACAGCTGGGTTGGAGTAGGGTATTAACACCTGGGAAAGATGGAAGTCTTTCGGCCACTGCTGGCACGGGTAGGAAGGGGCCCCATTTTTCTTTGGTCGAGTAGAGCAGTTATTGTCTAATGTTTTCTGTCTTGCTGAGCAGTCCCTTCATGGTCATTTGGCTAGAGAGATCAGACTTTTGTTTTGGCTTTTTTTTTTTTTTCTTTTTTTTTGTCTGTACCTACTGGCAATTTCAGATTGCCAGCTACAACTCTGGAATACATGAGACAAAAGTATTCCTAGAGAAGTCATCTTGTCATTTCTTGGGTAACAGGGTTCCTGTCTGATCTGTCTTTTCTCTACCTTTCAGAGTCTTCTTATGTTTATTTAACATCAAATATCTAAAGTTTTTAGTTGTACTTACTGGGAGAAATAGGGAAAAGTCTATCTACTTCATCTTCCCAGAGTGGAACTGCAATTTATTTTTGTTCATTGTTGTTATATTCAGCATCTTCAGGCTCTTTGCAAATCTTTCATCTATAAATTTTATTTTCTATATAATCATATCATCTATGAATAATAATGGTTTTGTTTCTTCAAACCTCTTTTCTTTTAATTTTTTTTAATTTTTAAGTTAACATACTATAAAAATGATTTTTATGTTTTTCAGTGTAGAGTTTTATGAGTTTTAACACATGCAGGGTCATGGAACCACCACCACAATCAGGATACAGAAGAGTTGGTTCTGTCACCTTCAAAAGTTCACTTAGGCTGCCCTTTTGTACTCCAACCATCTCCCCACCCCTAACTCCTGGCAACCACTTTTCTATTCTTTTTCTTTCTTTTTCTGCCTTTTCCAAATAGCGCATAAAATGAATTTATACACTTTGTGATCTTTTAAGATATTTTTTCTTCTTAATCTGTTAAAGTGGTAAATGATTTCATTTATTTTCCAGTATTCAACAAATCTTTGAATCCCTGGATTCAGTCAACTATGATTTTATTTGTAATTTTTATGTTCATGAGTGTGATGGCCTTGGAATTTTTCTCCTGTACTGGTTCCAAGGTTATACTAACCTCACACTGATACCATGCTTATCTCTTTTACTGATATCAACGTTTTCTTTTTCCTTGCCAGGTAACTAAGTTTGCCACCCTTCGAAAATGCGAGGTGTGGTTTCTCATTATCTACGTTCTGGAATCTGTATTCTAGGTTTGGAATTATTTATTTCTTCAATGATTTATAGAACTGATTGTTTAAAACCATATGGTACCAGTGTTTTCTTTGTGGAAAGAGTTAAAACCACTCTGTTTCTTTAATTTTTACAGGCCCGTAAAAGTTTCCTTGTCTTTCTTGAGTTGATTTTGATACAGTTTATTTTTCTCAGAACTTTCTCATTTCATCCAGTTGTTCACATTTATGTTATACAGTTATTTGTAATATCTTCTTATCATCTTTTAATCTTTACTGTATCTGTAATTGTATCCCCTTTCAACCCTCATTTTATTTGTGTTTTCTTTTTTTTTTTGGTCTTGAGTGACCTTGCTGGAGCATCATCAGTATTTTAAAATCTTTTCACAGAACCAGCTTTGAATTTTGTCAACCCCCCTTTTATATGTGTATTTTTATTTAATAAATTTTGTCCACATCTTTATCATTTTCTCTACTTTCTTTGATGATTAGCCCATTATTTTCACCTTTTCTTCTTTTTTAATATAAGCACTTGATATAACTTTTCCTGTAAGTACCGTTTTATCTTTAGCTGCATTCCACAAGATTTAATATGTAAAATTTTATTATCATTCAGTTCTAAATGCTTTTAAATTTCCAGTATGATTTCTTCTTTGACCCATGAGTTATTTGGAGGTATGTTTCTTAATTTTCAAATATGTAGTTATTTTCCAGTTACCTTGAAGACAAAAATCAAAACCTTTTTCTTTTCAAGTAACTATGTAGTCACAAGAAGTTGCAGAGCTAGTACAGAGAAATCTCATGTACCCTTCACCCAGTTTTCCCCATTGGTTCCATCTTACACAACTATAGTAAAACATCAAAACCACAAATTTGACATTGCTACAGTGTGTGTGTAGTTCTATGCTATTTTATCACTTGTAACCTCCACTTCAGCGAAGATACCAAAGTGCTCCCTCACCACTAAGATCTCCCTAATGCCACCCTTCGGAGTCACATCCCACCCCTCTTCCCACCATCCTTAACCTCTAGCAGCAACTCATCTGTTTTCTGTCTCCCCAGTTAACATTTTTAAGTGCCTTATAATTAATTGTGTTGTTGTCAGAAAGCATGGGGTGGGTCATTCCAGTTATTCAGAATTGTTGAGAATTATTTGATGACTCCATATAAGATTATGTCATATTTTGTTTATGTTTAAAGAGACATTGTATACAGCTATTAACCTTACTGCTTTTTGTCTGCTTGATCTATCAGTTTCTTAAGGAGTCAGTTAAAAATCTCATGCTAGATTTTCCTTTTAGTTATTTCAGCATTATGAGGCTATAAGGTGTGAACACATTTAGAATTGTTATATATTCTTTATGATTGAAAGCAGTATATAATTTATATCCTGAGTTTCTCTATTATTTTTGATTGAATCTACCTTGTCTATAAAATGGTACTAGCTTTATTTTTATTATCACTTGTCTGAGCTATCTATCTACCCACTTATCTGTCTATGTCTATATCTATCTACTTCTATCTAGTTTTTATTATTTTGTTTTCAACTACACATACACATGTATGTATGTATGTGTGAATGTGTATGTGAATGACTTTTGCTTTTTGAACTTTTTGTCTTCTTTTATTTTACCTATATATTTCTTAAATGCTTTATGGTTGGATTTACAATGTAAATCTATCTTGACAATCTTTGCCTCTTAGATGAATCTCTTTAAAATTATTTTTTATTGTTATATTTAAAATTACTGAAAATTGTCTTTAAAATTATATTTATCTTTAAAATTATATTTAACCTCTTAAATTATATGTGAAATTATTTCATGTTTAATATTTATTCCATTTTCCCTGTTTTATTCTCTGCTTTCTTGTCTTTTTACTGATTGTATTTTCTCATTCCCTTTCTCCTCGTCTATTTCTGTGATTTTTTTTTTCTTTTTCCATTTTTTTGAGAAAGAGTCTCACTCTCTTGCCCAGGCTGGAGTGCAGTGGTGCAGTCTCCATTCACGGCAATCTCCAACCCCTGGGTTCAAGCGATTCTCCTGCCTCAGCCTCCCAAGTGGCTGGGATTACAGGCACCCACCACCACACCTGGCTAATTTTTGTATTTTTAGTAGAGTTGGGGCTTCACCATGTTGCCCAGGCTGGTCTTGAACTCCTGAGCTCAAGTGATCTGCCCACTTCTGCATCCCAAAGTGCTGGGATTACAGACAGACATGAGCCACTGTACCCCCACCTATTTCTGTGATTTTATGGTGAACTCAGAAAATTTGGCATGTATATGAAGGTTTTCAAAGTGTAAAATTTATGAATTTTTACTTTTACCCTCTTCCTGAATAATAGAAAAACCACTGAATATGTTCACCCCAATAGTATGTTTTCCTGGCTCATATCCTTTTGTTAATAGGTAAATTGTTCCATTTTTATTTGTAAAACCATAACGTGTTATTATTACTTCAGACAGTCACTTTTTGTTTAGATTTACCTGAATATCAACTCTTTCTTTTAATCGTCATTCTTTGCCTCACAGGCTTTCATCTTGGGTGACTTCTTTCTAAAGAAAAAAATATTTTTGGAATTTATTTTAGTGAGAGTATATTGGTGGCAAACTCCCTTGGGATTTTTTTTTTCTTCTGTCTGTAAGGACCTTTATTTTACTCATTTTTGAAGATATTTTAGCTGGTATACAATTCTATGTTGATTGTTTCACTGAACTAATCATTACACTGCTATTTGACTTATACAATTGCTGTTAAGAAGTGAGCTTTAAGTTTGATTTTTGCCCTTTTGAAGTTGATCTGTCTTTTCTCTCTGGCTGCTGTTTTAAAATCTATATGTTTTGGTGCTTTGTAGCTTCACTAAGAACTATCTAGGTATGCTTTTTGAATTTATCTTATTTGGAATTTGTTGGGTTTCTTTCATGAATTGATGCATTTCTTTAGGACTGAAAGATTTTCAATAATTACTTGAAGTATACTTCTACCTCATTATTCCTATTTCCTTCTTGTGGAACTCTGATTAGATGTTAGGCTTTGTCACTGTATCATACGTGTTTCTTTACCTCTCTTTTATGTTTTCTTTATGTTGCCATCTGAGTATTTTGTCAGATCTATATTCCAATTCTTTCATCCTCTTTTTAACACTGTCCAATACACTTTTCATCCATCTATTTAATTTTGAATAATTTTTTTTTTTTTTTTTTTGAGACAGAGTCTCAGTCTCACTCCCAGGCTGGAGTATAGTGGCACGATCTTGGCTCACTGCAAGCTCTGCCTCTTGGGTTCACGCCCTTCTCCTGCCTCAGCCTCCCGAGTAGTTGGGACTACAGGCTCCTGCCACCATGCCCGGCTAATTTGTTTTGGTATTTTTAGTAGAGACAGGGTTTCACTGTGTTAGCCAGATGGTCTCGATCTCCTGACCTCGTGATCCGCCCGCCTCAGCCTCCCAAAGTGCTGGGATTACAGGCGTGAGCCACTGCCCCAGCCTGATATGAATAATTTTTTTTTTTTTAAATTTTGTGCTTCTTTTTCAAGTTGGCTGGGAAACCTTATTTTCTCTCTTCTCAAATTTCTCAGTCACTTCTTTTTTCGTTTTAAAAATATTAAATATGTTTATTTTGCATACTGTGTCTTCTCACTCCATAACTGGAAGTCTTCACAGGTCTGATTATGGTGTGTTGCTCCTTGTAGTTCTCTGTCTTAGAACCTTGTTTTTTGTTTTGAGACAAAGTCTTGCTCTGTCACCCAGGCTGGAGTGCAGTGACATGATCTTGGCTCACTGCAACCTCTGCCTCCTGAGTTCAAGTGAGTCTCACGCCTCAGCCTCATGAGTAGCTGGGATTACAGGCGTGAGCCACCACACCCGGCTAAGTTTCTTTCTTTTTTATTTTAAGTAGAGATGGGGCTTCACCATGTTGGTCAGGTTGTCTCAAACTCTTGGCCTCAAGTGATCTGCCCGCCTCAGCCTCTCAAAGTGCTGCTATTACAGGTGGGAGCCACCACACTTGACCTAGGACCTTGTTTGAATGTGTGTTTTATCTTACGTTTTGTTTTGTTTTGATTTTTTTTTTTCTGTGACAGCTGATTTTGTGGGGCAGTTTTATGACTGAAGTCAAAGCTGATTCCTGCAGAGAAGATTCAAATTTGTTTCTGCCAGGTAGTGGGGCACCACCAGGCTGGAATCACTTTAAACTAAATTCTTATCTAGAGGCTTTAAAAAGATGTCCATATGTATTAATTAGGGTTGCCAACTCTTGCAAAAGCCATCTGGTAATTATTACTCCTCTGAGGGGAAGATTTTCCTCCTTCCATTCAGGGTCGTTTCCAGATTAATTGTTTTCATGCATTTCCTGAGGGAGAGGATTGATTTACTTCCAGTTCAAACTTAAAATAAAGATACAATCCTTTGGGACTCCCTTTTTATCCAAGAGAAGTATCCTGTTAAACTCTCCTTCCTAGGAAGGAACTGGTGTTTCTCTTCTGTTCCCAATATCCCATAAGGCTATGAAAGACAAAGTTCAAGTTAAACCAGTTCATCAAATTATCTCAGAGCAACCTCCAGCTTCTGGGCTCTGCTTGTTTCTCAGAAAAGCTGTGGTACAGCTTTTATTTACTTTTTGGCCTCTAGGTATTCCTTACCCATTTGCTATTTTGTTGATACATTTACATCCCATGCAACACTTCTACTTGTTGTTTTTGTTTTTGTGTTTCTAGAGACAGAGTTCTCTCTGTTGACCAGGCTGGGATGCAGTGGTGTGATTATACCTCACTGCAATCTCAACCTCTTGGGCTCAAGTGATCCTCCTACCTCAGCCTCCCAAGTAGCTGGTACTATGGGCTTGTACCAGCACACTGGCAGAATTTTTAAAAACTTTTTGTAGAGATGGATCTCACTTTGTTGCCTAGACTGGTCTTGAACTCCTGGCCTCAAGCAATCCTCCCACCTTGGGTCTTTTACTTTTATTTAGTAGAAGAATCCGTTATACTACCAGATGTGGAAGTCTCCTGTCATGACACCTCTAATCATTCTCCTATCATTGAATGTCCCCCTCCATGTTTTCTATTACAAACAATGTGATGATGAACATCTTTGTATAGACATCTTTGTGTACCTTGTCCAGTTAGTTTCTGTAATAAATTTCTAGAATATAAAAAGAAAGTGACAGCACTGAGGAATATTTGGAAAAGAGCTTGGCACTACTTGTAGACTAACTAGATTCTTAGGGGTCTTGATAGACATTGCATATATTACTTTGCTTACTCCTTTCAAAAATCCCACTGGAACTAGCATAATGAAAACTCTACTGAGGGTCATTTCTGTTAAGTAAATGAAAATATAGACACTGTTTCTGGAAAAAAAAATAGCCAATTATTTTAGTATTACCTAGAGTGTTTTTTAAGAGGACCTTCTCCTAAATTATTAACAGAAATAATTTCTTAACTAAGTAACATAATTCTGTAATGTGTTTGGAAAAACATGTAAGATGAGTCAAAATGAAGAGCAATGAAAAACTGGTCCTATGAGGTTTGAAAACAACTGTAAACAACCATGGATATTTTAATCCTTCCTAGGGTCTGGTTGGTGGAGAAGTCCATGGTTTTCTCAGGAGACAACTATTTGTCTGGGAACATCACTACAAAGGTTCTGTAAATCAATTATAAATTGATTCCAGAAGGATGAAGGGGAGAATGGGGTAACTATACAAACAGAGTGGGAAATACCAGGATCCACTGGTAGGAAGTGGACTAAGAGGGTGCAGTGGAGATTTGGGGCTCTCTGGGTAGTGTCAGAGGAGGAGGGATGTTGAATGACATGCCAAGGGGTTTGGATTTGGTCTTGAATTCATGAAAGACAAAGCCATTAGTTTTAATCAGAAAGTTTCATGGGCAGCATTTGCATTTTTATAAAATTATGCTGGCAACAAGGTGCAGAGGAATTTAAGGGAGAAAATATTAAAGCCAGGGAAATTAGGAATACATGAGTGAATATTTAATGGCTTTATTAAGATATTAACTCACATACCACACAATTAAGCCATTTAAAGTGTAATGTTAAATGGTTTTTAGTATATTTACAGAGTTGTACAACCACACCACTGTCTAATTTTAGAACATTTTTGTCTGCTGAAAAAGAAACCTCCTACCCGTTAGCTGTTACTCCTTATACCCTTCACTCCTGTCTGATCCCTAATTACCCATTAATCCACTTTCTATCTATAGATTTGCTTGTTCTGGACATCATATAAATAGAATTACACAATATGTGGTCTTTCGTAACTGGTTTCTTTCGTTTCATTTAATGTTTTCAAGACTCATCCATGTTGTAGCATGTATCAGTTCATTAATTTTAATGTATTAATGTGTTAATTCTTTCATTTTAATTGGCAATCTTCCATTATGTGGATATACCACATTTTATTCATCCACTTATCAGCTAATGGACACGGGTTGTTTATATGTTTTGGATATCATGAATATTATGCTGCTTTGAACTTTTTTGTACAAGTTTTTATGTGGTTGTATGTTTTCATTTCCCTTGGGTATATACCTAGGAATGGAACTGCTGGATCATATGGTAACTCTATATTTAACTTCTTGAAAAGCTGACACTGTTTTCCAAAATCCCTGCTCCATTTTACATTTCCACCATCAATGTAAGAGCATTCCAATTTCTCATATCCTCCTTCCACTAGCCGGCATGAAGTGGGTGTGATCATGGCCATCCTACTGCGTGCAAGTGGTATCTCATTGTGGTTTTTATTTGCATTTCCTTGATGGCTAATGATGTTGAATATCTTTTTATGTGCTTCTAGTCTTCTTGAATATCATTTGAAAAAAATGTCTATTCATATTTTTTGCCTATTTTAAAAAATTAGGTTATTTATCTTTTTATTTTTGAGTGGTAAGCATCCTTTGTATATTCTAGATACACAAGTCCTTTATCAGATATATGATTTGCAAATATTTTCTCTATTTCTGTAGGTTGTTTTTTTCACTTTCTTGATGGTGTCCTTTGAGGCACAAAGGTTTTAAATTTTGATGAAGCTCATTTATCTGTGTTTTGTCATCTGTGCTTTTTATATCATATTGAAGAAGCCTCTCCCTAACCCAAACCAAGATTTACTCCTATATTTTCTTTAAGACTTTTATAGTTTTAGCTCTCACATACAGATCTATGATATATTTTTAAGTCCTTTTTGTGTATGGTGTGAGAAAGGAGTCCAGCTTCACTCTTTTGCATGTGAATATCTGGTTGTCCCAGCACCATTTGTAAAATATATTTTTAAAATAGTCTTTCTATACCCCTAGGGCATTGTATTAATAATAGTCCAATCTAAAACAAATATCCTGAGCTGTGCCATTAGCAGTGGGAATGGGTGTGTTGGGGAAGGTTGAGAAGGTGAGATTATAAGTACTTTGGAACTACAGTCATGCAGGGGTTGGAGAGTAAGAACTTGAGAAGTTTTAGATTTCTGGTTCCCAACCATCCCCTCCATATCCGGAGGTCTGTGGCCTCATCATCCCACATGACATGCGGCCATCCCAGAACCAATCTGCTGGGGCCTACTTGTTTATCCTCATGACTTGAGGATCAAAGCCTGTAGCTGTATGATCAATTCAACCACAGGAAATAAGCCTCAATCAGGAGGATAGTTGAATTCTATTTTGTGGTTCCCTTAGACTGGAGCAGCTATGGCACCTCAGTTCAAAGAGAAAACAGTAAGGTTTGGATGGAAGGGGAATGCAGTAAGCAAACTCCAGAAGCATCAGGCTTCTGTCAGTAATGCCAGTGATGTCAGCCAGGGCTGGCTACATGAAAAATAAATACTCCTAATAGAGCAATGGAATTGTCTTAATCTTTGGGGAGTTGTTTAGGCTTTGGAATCACCTTGTTTGCAGGACACAATGCCCCAGAATTCTCCATGTTCATTCTGGGTCCTTTCCCTGGTTGCATGAGAATCTTGTTTGTTTTTGTTTTTTCTCCCATTTCTTGGAGTTGACTGTTTAGCCCTAGCAGCTGTATGACCAATCCTAACTTTGGAAAAAATATTAAAAGAGTTCTCTGGACAGTTGACCCCATTTCCCACTCAGTTGCCATGGGGACTGGCAGATGGAGAGACTGCTACCCAGGTAATTATGGGGTGTATCACCCACAGAACTGCTGCTCAGGGCCACAGTCTCTGATGAGAATAAAGAGAATGTGTTTAGAAATGATTTTGACAGTCCCTGACCTCGATGACAAATCCTCAGCTCTGAGAGCAGCCCAACCTTGAGAGCAGGAACAGAAGAGTTCTGTTCTGTGTGCTGGGAGAGAGTCACACTGTGTAGATGTTCGTGGGGCTCCTCCAGAGACTCCTTTGATGAGAAACCTCTCCACCCAGGACACACTTGCCAGAGAGAGACCAGATGCTTTGTTCTTATGTAAGATGTTCTGACATGTGATCATTTGAGAGAGGTGCCCTTTAAACATAACCGTCAGTTACTATTAAAAGTAAAAAGCTAAAAGGGATTATGGAGATTGTTTAGTTCACCCCCCCAGCTTTACTAAAGAGGAAACTGAGCCCAGATAATTGATAAGCTCAGAGTCATGAGAGAGTTAGTGCTGCTGGTCTCATGATCCTTTCTCTACTGCTCATTTCTGATGAAGAAACCGTTTAGCTTGAACAATAACTTGAAATAGTCCCAGAGTATAGATGAGTACTAGACCCTTTTGGTGTCGAGAAAATAGAAGGTCCAAAAATGTGTGCATTGCCTCTGTTTCAGGAACCTTTAGGAGTCATATGGTTTTATATGTGTTTGATAGAAAACTGCTACTTAGACCTCATCTTGGGTCATGATAGTACATTTCTATTCTCTCCTATAGTAGCCATTTAATGAGATACTTCACACCATGGCCATGTTGAAGTGAAGCACATCAATTTCACACAGCTATCGAAGAACTTGATTATAGCCTAGTTAGATACACCTTACTGGAACCTCCAGCTACTTCAGAGACTGGCTGCATGGCAGTGGGAAGGGAACAACCTTCTGTCATCTGTGTCTGAGATGGCTTTGGTTGGAGGATACAGACTTGTGAAGGAAGGAGAAGGACTCATCTGCATAGCCTTGTGCGTGCACAAGAGGCTACACCTCCCTGCATGTGGAAACTGAGACTGCTGTTCCCAGGTGCCATGGAAAGAAGAGACTGAGCCACTGAAATGTGGAGAACTGAGGGCCCGAGTGGGGACCCAGTTGGTTCAGTGTCTTTTGGTTAAGGCTTTCTATAGCCAACATTGAAACCCCCAGAGAAAGCATTAAGTATTTACAGCTAATCTGGGTGGGCGGAGCAGGGAGAGACTCCACTTCCTATGATTCTCCTGCCATCAATTGGCTTTACAGGCCAAGCAGTTTCCAAATTGTGCCTTGGACTCAGGACTTACAAAGAGGATTAAAAGAAAGACATTTAAAAATAAACAGACTTTAAGTCTACCAATGTGACAATTGAAATAAATGTAGAGCGCACCCAAGATGGTCGAATAGGAACAGCTCTAGCCTCCAGCTCCCAGCGTGAGCGACACAGAAGACGGGGGATTTCTGCATTTTCAACTGAGGTACCGGGTTCATCTCACTGGGGCGTGTCAGACAGTTGGTGCTGGTCCGCAGGTGCAGCCCGACCAGTGAGAGCTGAAGCAGGGTGAGGCATCAACTCACCTGGGAAGCACAAGGGAGAAGGGAATTCCTTTTCCTAGCCAAAGGAAATTGAGGCACACAACACCTGGAAAATCGGGTAACTCCCACCCTAATACTGGGCTTTACCAAGGGTCTTAGCAAACGGCACACCAGGAGATTATATCCCACGTGGGTCCAGAGGGTCCCACGTCCATGGCGCCTCCCTCACTGCTAGCACAGTAATGTGAGATCAAACTGCAAAGCAGCAGCCAGGCTGGGGGAGGGGCGCCTGCCATTGCTGAGGCTAAAGTAGGTAAACAAAACCACCTGGGAAGCTCGAATTGGGTGGAGCCCACCACAGCTCAAGGAGGCCTGCTTGCCTCTGTAGACTCCACCTCTGGGGACAGGGCATAGCTAAACAAAAAGCAGCAGAAACCTCGGCATAGGTAAATGTCCCAGTCTGATAGCTTTGAAGAGCGGTGGATTTCCCAGCACAGAAATTGAGATCTGAGAACAGACAGACTGCCTGCTCAAGTGGATCCCTGACCCCTGAGTAGCCTAACTGGGAGAAATCCCCCACTAGGGGCAGACTGACACCTCACACCTCACACGGCT
>NW_012114844.1:1437863-1438563 GCF_000951035.1 Colobus angolensis palliatus | reverse complement strand
CAACAGACCTGCAGCTGAGGGTCCTGACTGTTAGAAGGAAAACTAACAAACAGAAAGGACACCCACACCAAAACCCCATCAGTACGTCACTATCAAAGACCAAAGGCAGATAAAATCACAAAGATGGGGAAAAAGGAGTGCAGAAAAGCTGGAAATTCAAACAATCAGAGTGCATCTCCCCCTCCAAAGGAACGCAGTTCATCGCCAGCAACTGAACAAAGCTGGACAGAGAATGACTTTGACGAGTTGAGAGAAGAAGGCTTCAGTCGATCAAAATTCTCAGAGCTAAAGGAGGAACTATGTAACCAGTGCAAAGAAACTAAAAACCTTGAAAAAAGATTTGACGAATGGTTAACTAGAATAACCAATGTAGAGAAGTCCTTAAAAGAACTGATAGAGATGAAAATCATAACACAAGAACTACGTGACAAATGCACAAGCTTCAGTAACTGACTTGATCAACTGGAAGAAACAGTATCAGCGATTGAAGATCAAATGAACGAAATGAAGCAAGAAGAGAAGTGTAGAGAAAAAAGAGTAAAAAGAAATGAGCAAAACCTCCAAGAAATATGGGATTACGTGAAAAGACCAAATCTACATCTGATAGGTATGCCTGAAAGTGACAGGGAAAATGGAACCAAGTTGGAAAACACTCTGCAGGATATCATCCAGGAGAACTTTCCCAACCTAGTAAGGCAGG
>NW_012114844.1:1411678-1433706 GCF_000951035.1 Colobus angolensis palliatus | reverse complement strand
CAATGAGATACCATCTCACACCAGTTAGAATGGCGATCATTAAAAAGTCAGGAAACAACAGGTGCTGGAGAGGATGTGGAGAAATAAGAACACTTGTACACTGTTGGTGGGACTGTAAACTAGTTCAACTATTGTGGAAGACAGTGTGGCAATTTCTCAAGGATCTAGAACTAGAAATACCATTTGACCCAGCCATCCCATTCCTGGGTGTATACCCAAGGGAGTATAAATCATGCTGCTATAAAGACACATGCACACATATGTTTACTGCGGCACTATTCACAATAGCAAAGACTTGGAATCAACCCAAATGTCCATGAGTGACAGACTGGATTAAGAAAATGTGGTACATATACATGACGGAATACTATGCAGCCATGAAAAAGGATGAGTTCGTGTCCTTTGTGGGGACATGGATGCAGCTGGAAACCATCATTCTCAGCAAACTATCACAAGAACAGAAAACCAAATACTGCATGTTCTCACTCATAGGTGGGAATTGAACAATGAGATCACTTGGACTCAGGAAGGGGAACATCACACACCGGGTCCTATTGTGGGGAGGGGATGGCGGGAGGGATAGCATTAGGAGATACACCTAATGTAAATGACGAGTTAATGGGTGCAGCACACTAACATGGCACATGTATACACATGTAACAAACCTGCACGTTGTGCACATGTACCCTAGAACTTAAAGTATAATTAAAAAAAAAAGAAATAAATGTAAAAGTAATCATTTATTTTTGGGGTGATTCTAAAAGTAGTCTACACTCACTATGGAAAATATAGAAAATGCAGAATGATGTGAAAAAAATAGTATCCATAATCCCATCACCCAAACACATTCTTGCTAATTCATGAGAGCAGGACCTTGTGTTTCTTATCTGCTGTCCCATCCTCAGTACTTGGAACAGTGCCTGGTACAGAGTAAGTGCTTAATGGACATTTGTTGAATGAATGAGTGTCCCTGTTTTGGTATATTTATTTCCAGCCCCTTTCCCATGTATATTTTACATGATTGTAGTCAGTCATCATCATTAGAGAGTATCTTTTTTTTTTAACGTACTATGATAAACACAGGTATATCTATGTCACAACTCTTTACAAACTTTTTTTTTTTTCTTTTTTTGAGACTGAGTCTCACTATGTCGCCCAGGCAGATCCATACAGTGGCAGGATCTTGGTTCACTGCAACCTCTGCCTCCCAGGTTTATGCGATTCTCCTGCCTCAGCCTCACAAGTAGCTGGGACTACAGGTGCATGCCACCATGCCAGCTAGTTTTTTCATATTTTTAGTAGAGACGGGATGGTTTTTGCCATGTTGGCCAGGGTGGTCTTGAACTCCTTCAACTCCTGAGCTCCAGTGATCCCCCCACTTTGGTCTCCCAAAGTGTGGGGATTACAGGTGTGAGCCACCATGCCTGGCCTGTTTACAAACATTTTTAAAGGTGCTTAGTATTGCATGTATTGTGTATACATCATTTACTTATTTACACTCATGTGGCTAGATATTTGAGATAAAATATCCATTTCAAAGATCATTTGAACATAAGGCTTGCTACCCATGGATAAGTAGACCAATTGACTGTTTTACCAGGCTTCCTTATGCTCAATGGACCCTAAAATGTTAATAAAATCACATTCTATTTTTTACTTTCATAGTCTCACTGGATTGCATAAAGAAGTGAAAATATGCCAGAGGGAGGTCATGAAATCAGAATCAGGACATTACCTTATCAATCTATTGTAACTAAGAAATATCTTTTGAATATTGTGTTTTATGAAGCATTGAATTCAGAGAACTAGTCATTATGCTAAATTCTGACAATACAGAATTTCAAGAATTCAACTGAACTCAACTACTTTCTATATAGTCACTGCTTTCTCCCCTTTAAAAGAATTCCCTGGTTAGCCTGGTTAGAGAAGGTAATCTTGTCCAAGTTAATGTAGCACCATCTGCTGCTGAAAAGGAGGCCTTCAGGATGAGTTCTCTAGTTTTAAACATTGACTTGCATAAGAAATAAAAGGGAATTGACATGTGGTTTCTTGCAGGATCCCCTTGTGTCAGAACTGGAAACAATCTTTTTCAAAAACACTGAGTGGACTTCAGGCTCCAGATGGCGACAGAGTACACTTGATTAACTCCTCGAACTGTTAGAAATTTCTATCAAAATTCAAAAGGAATATACAAATAGGGAGAAATGCATGTCAGAAACAGGAAACCATGGAAAGGGGCCAACACATTCTGAAACTCATGAGAACTTTCTGCATGACAAAGTGCAGTTGAGATTGGATTGAGGGAAGGGCTCATTAGCCTGCCATTGACCACATAAGACAGAAAAGCCAAGAGAATGAGGGAGACAGAGATCAGCAGAGCCCCTCAATACCTACCAGCTCACAGTGGCAGGTGCTGGAGCTGAGGGTGGGTTATTTGGGACACAGTAAGAGGCAAGCATAGATCCTCCCTCTGCTCTGGAAAATGCACCAGGTGCTGGGGTCTGCAAACCCTTGGCACATGAAATTAACCAGGCATTGCTAAGTCTGGCTTCTAAGAAACGCAGTTAAGTCAGTTAGGATAGAGTTATAATAGAGCGTCCGTGTCTCCAACAAACTGTACCCTGAATCACTAAGTCCCAGAAAGCATTTAAGCCATCTAGTTTCCAGGCCGAGCAACCAATATCCAAAGATTCTATACTCAGCCAATCATTCACATTTGACAACCACAGAAAGACATTCCTAGCCATGCAGATATTCAGAGAGCTTTCCTGAAAGAAACTACACACACACAGACACACACACGCACACACAGAAGCACACACACAGCATGTGCACACACACACAAGAATTATGGTAGAGTAATAAAACCAATATAAATCAAGAATTAAGTGAAGATCATTGTGGCTAACAAAGTTACAAAATGGAATAATCAGAAAACAGCTTCAGGAAGAGAAATAAAGTAATTAAAACCATCATCCTCATTATCAGTTTCTATCCCTATACCCATCCCTAAAATCTCAGGATGAGGAGAGGGAAGAAAGTAAAAGTTGTCTCAAAATCTCGTCTTAGATGAGGGAGAGTCATATTTTCTGTTTCCTTACTGACCCTGGTATGGCAATGAGTCCAAGTATGTTGTTTAATATACTGCTTACATACTTAATACTATAAAATATTTTTCTAAATTATTAGTATAAAAAGAGAGCAAAGAAAATTTGATTGGCTGGGCATGATGACTCATGCCTGTAATCCTTACACTTTGGGAAGCTGAGTTGGGAGGATCACTTGAGCCCAGGAGTTTGAGATCAGCCTGGGCAACATCATGAAACCCCGTTTCTACAAAACAAATACAAAAACTAGCTGAGCATGCTGGCATGCATCTGTAGTAACAGCTACTCAGGAGGCTGAGTGGGAGGATCTCTGGAGCCCAGGAGGTCGAGGCTGCAATGAGCCAAGATCATACCATTGCACTCCAGCCAGGCAACAGAGCACCACCCTCTCCTGTCCTGCTCTCTCTCTCTGTCTTTCTCTCCATATATATATATTTGTGCATATACACCCACAGCATGTGCACACACACACAAGGATTATGGTAGTGAGTAATAAAACCAATATAACTCAAGAATTAAGTCAAGATCATTGTGGATAACAAAGTTATATAATAGAATAACAATCAATCAGAAAACTTTCAGAAAGATAAAATAATTAATACCATCATCCTCATTATCAGCCCATATCCCTACACCCATCCCTAAAATTCTAGGATGAGGAGATATATATATATATATATATATAGTAAAATCATAATACCCTTAATAATGCATGGATAGTTCAATATTAAGAAATCCATTTATATAACATATAACATTCATTCAACAAGTATTTGTAAGTGCCTGTTATGTGCCAGGTATGCCAGAACAATGTAACTTGCTTGATCCTTCTCTCTCAAACACACCCGCCAGGTTCCCTATCCACATCACACTCTAGTTCTTTTCTTCAGAGCACTTATCATTCTCTGTAATTATCTTTCACCTTTACTTTGCTTGTTTATTGTCAGTCATCTTTCACCAAAATGCATTTCCCCAAGATCAACATCCTTGTCTGTCTTGGTCACAGCTGTATGCACAATGTCTAACAAAGAACTTGACATGTAATAGCTGATGGATTCATTCAATATGTGTCGTATTAGTTTATTATTAATGTAATTTGTTCATTCAGTATTTGTAATTAAACAAAGGAATGTATGTCTATGAGTGAAAGGATGATGGTGATTCTAAATCCCGGCTCTTATGGTGCTTATCATGTAGTAGGGGAGACAGACAATCTGAGTACTTCTATGATCAGTGTCAAAATCCAATTTTGCTGAGCAGTTTTCTATTCTAACTTGCTGAATAAAAAGACGGCAATTGTTTTGCAGGAATCTTCCACAGCTTCCTCTCGAGAAAAGCCTGGAAAACCAGAAGCACAAAGTAGTAACTTCCTGTTTCCTAAAGCCTGCCACCAAAGGGCACGCAGCAACTCAACCAGTAAGTGTCTCCCCAACATGTCTTCAGGAACAGGGTTCAGCTGCTCCTGGATAGCAGGAATATCAGGAGGAGGGTGGATCTCTTCTGGTCCAGGTGGACTAAACTGGCATTGGAGTCTGCTCACCTTCTTCATGGTGTGTGCATGCTCTGGCTAGCCAGAGCTCTGTGTGGTCTAGCCAGCTCTCCTCTTGGCTCCAAGTACCATGCTGGAAAGACCTGGGTGTGAGGAAGAAGAGACTGGGCTTTACTCCTGCTCTGTCTCCTGACATGCTCCTTGGTCTTGGGAAGGCTTCTGTCTCTCAGCTGCAATATGATGGAGGTTGAGGTTGGAAGATCTCATGATTTTTATTTGCTGAAAATAGAAGAGTGCTAATACAAAGTCAAGAAAATATGAAGAATGCAAGAATATAGAAAAATCTGAAGAAATTAAAATCACACCAAATCCTAATATTAGAGAGCATCTATGTTAACATATTCAGTTATTTCCCTTCTATGCTTATATATACTATAAAAAACTTCACACACACACATTTATTTATATGTAACTATTTCATGTCATCAGAAACTCTTTTGAAAACACCATTTTTTAGTGGATCCATGGTATTTTATTGTATGAATTTATGAAATCTAGTTAACCAACTCCCTATTATTAGATATTTATAAAATCTACGTAACCAAATCCCTGTTATTAGGTATTTAAGTCACTGTCAGGTTTTCACTAGCCTAATCAAGTTGATGAATATGTACATGAGATTTTGTCTGAGTTTGTGATGATCTTTCAAAGAAAATACAGAAGGCAGTGGCCTGGTTAAGAGCTCACATTTGGGAGCTAAGGCACTTGGATCTGGGTCCTGCTTCCAGAACTAGTGACCTATGTGGTCTTGGGCAAGTCCCTTAGAATCTCGAAGTCTTATATTATTCTGCTGTACGATGCACCATCCTTAGTGATTTCCTATTATTGGAAATAAAAATATTTTTTAAAAGTTACTTGCTTTTTAATCATAGATTTTTACTTATTCTAGCATAATTTTCTAGAAATGGAATTTGGGGTCAAACGGTAGATGTAGTTTAAGGCTTTTTATCTGTATTGCCAAATTTCTGTAGCTACTATTCTTTCAATAATGTACATGAATACCTATTTCTTCAATCGTAGCCCACACAGGATTATGATTTTTAATAAATATTTGCTTTACATTGATTTACAGATTTACAGGTATTTCTCCTTTTCCTTTCTTCTTCACCCATTCTTTGCTTTTTTACTGTTTTGTTTTGCACCCAAGACCAGCTATACAATTGATAGGGCTCAGTGTAAAATGAAAATGCAGGATTGCTGTTAAAAAATATTAATAGTTTCAAAAAAGTAGAAGAAAATCTTTGAACTAAGTTGGGATTCTTCAATCACAGGGCCCCAGGTGACTGTGCAGGCCACGTGCCCCTGAAGCCAGGCCCACTTGCCCCCCAGGAGCTGGCCCCCTCAGAGCTCCCTGGCTCTCTGGCATCCCCAGGGCTCCCTGGCTTTCTGGCTTCTGATTGAGCTCAGTCAATGACAGGCATCCATGGAGGACTGGCAGGGGGAAGACAGCCACCAGGGTGTTTCTTCCCCTGCTCCCCCTACCTTGGTGCTGTGACAAGAAATTGTGTTAGGGTGGCCTGTTGGTTCTAGTGCCCCCGGGCTCTGGTAACACCATTTCCCCACCTTACTCCTTCAAGCCTGGGGTGGTAACAGCATCTGGTACCTCAATAGGCCTTGTTATTTTTCTAACCCTGCCCGTCCCTCTGTGTCTGGCTCCTTTACCCAATTCTCAGAATCCCAACTGAGTGTGCCTTTTGTTTCTTCCCAAACCCTGATTGATACACTGATAAAAATAGATGAACAAAAAGTACCTAGGCTGGGTGCCACAGCTTATGCCTGTAATTCTAGCCCTTTGGGAGGTCAAGACGGGAGGATCGCTTGAACCCAGGAGTTTGAGATCAGCCTGGACAATATAGTGAGACCACACCTCTACAAAAAATTTTTTTAAAAAAGAAAACCCGTCAGGCATGATGGCTCATACCTGAGGTCCCAGCTACTCGGGAAACTGAGGTAGGAGGATCCCTTGAGCACGGGAGGTTTAGGCTGCAGTGAGCCATGATTGTGCCACTGCACTCTGGTCTGGACAACAAAGTGAGAGCCTGTCCTGTCCCCCAAAAGAGTACCTCTTCATAAAGGTGAAGTTAAACATTCCTTCATTTATTTATTTTGTTTGTGGTGAGTTTGCCTGTTCTTTATTGGAATAATCATCATTTTATCATTAATTTATAAAAAGCCTCTTGGTCAAATTAATATTTGGCATCATACTTGTTGAAAATACTCTCTCCAGTTTGTTATTTTAATTTTTTAACATTAAGGTGTTTTAATCTTTATGCAATCAAATGTCCTGATCTTTTCTTTTCTAATGTGAAAGTTACTTCCACATTCAGATAACTATTAAGTCTGTGATTATATATTCTTCTAATTTGTAAATGATTTATCTTTTTTCCCTCAAATTTACTGTATTATCTGTAATTTATTTTTGGTGTTTAATATGATGTAAGAATCTAGGTAGATTTTCTTTTCTAAATGAATAGGGAATGATTCTAGCATCACTTATTTATAATCAGTTCCTTTTATTTTGCCTTTTTTGTTTGCTTTGTTAATCTCATGCAAATGATATGCAGTTAGGTCCTTGAAAGCGAATTTGGCAATTTTTTAAAGAAGAGAAGCTCAAGGCCGGGTGAGGCGGCTCATGCCTGTAATCCCAGCACTTTGGGAGGCCTAGGTGGACAGGTCATCTGAGGTCAGGAGTTTGAGACCAGCCTGACCAACATGGAGAAACCCTGTCTGTACTAAAAATACAAAATTAGTCAGCATGGTGGCACATGCCTGAAGCCCAGCTACTCAGGAGGCTGAGGCAGGAGAATCACTTAAACCTGGGAGGCAGAGGTTGTGGTGAGCCGAGATTGTCCAACTGCACTCCAGCCTGGGCAACAAGAGCGAAACTCTGTTTTAAAAAAAGAAAAGACGCTCAGATAGTTGAAATAAGTGCTGTAGATCATATTTATTTTTACTTAGCTCTTTTTATGCTTTTTATTTTGATGGTTCCTTGCCATTTGTTTGTTCTTGGCCTCTTGCTATAATGATTTTGAAAGGTTTAGTTAATTTTTGTCTCTACTTCTGATTTCCTTTAAGTTTTAATTAATTACCCAGTTAAGTTGAATCAATTAATTAATACCCGACATAACATTTTCCGAATTGTCCCCCTCATGAAAGATGAGGAAGTTAGTTTAGTATTATTCATCCCTTTTCCATGGATTTTTCCATTTTGTAATTCAACATAACTTTAAATTATAAACTCATGACGATATATAGCTCTAATACAGCTTTTTTTGTATATAATCATGACCATATATAGCTCCCCTTTCAAAAACTATTTTGCTTTGCTTTTTGCATTGGGTTGTAATAACTGCTTTTCAATTAACTCACTCAACACTCTACACTTAACTGGTTTAAACTTCCCCCAATAGAGATGATAATTTTGATACATTTCCTAGTTGGCTGGAATGCATCAACAAGCAATATTCAGAAACAGTGGGCAGAAGTGGGCACTGAAATCGACCCCAGACCAGGGAGAGTTTTGGAGAACCCACTCTGTCCTGACTCTGGCCCACGTTCCCACAGATCTGAATGCCCAGTGGGAACTGGAGCCTCCACACAAGTGGAGCTGGATGTGGCCTGAGCAGTTGCGCTGGGCTCTCCTGTGGCTCTGAGGTCAGGTTGATCTGCTCTGTGGACCATTCCAAGTTGGCAGCCTGTTTGTTCATCCTCATTCCCTCTGAACCCAAACCATGCACCATGGCTCACCTTCAAGTCACAGGTCACTCCTGCACTGCTGTGGATGGAGGAAGTGCAAGGAGACTGGGATTCTGGAGGCCGGGGTTATGCCTCACACTCTTTCTTCACTGATCTGGAACCCTCTGGGCTTCCATTTCCTCACTGATAGAGGAAGGAGTAACTCCAGCAGGGTTCCCAAAGGACAAATGATGAGCCGCCTGCATCACCTGCACAGACTGACGAACATACAGGTTTCCCCAGACCCGATTCATGAAGATATGGATCAATAGGTTGGGTGGAGCACTGAAATCTACCTTTGGATTAAACACTCCAGATAAATATAATGCACAGGCAGAGTTAGGACTAGAGGATCTCTAGCCTCTCCTCTCACCCGCCTTTCTTGATTCTGAATCGTCTCTTTGCAGTGTGTGGTTTCTGAATCCTCTGGCTTCCTCTCCCTCCTGGTCCATCGGGGAGCATCTGGGAGCAACTGGTTCCTGTAGCTTAGAGAGGGCCATCTACTCAGAGAGGGTCACCTACAGCTGAGGCAGCTGCTGGGAGCGGCTGTCCTTGCAGGGTCAGATTTCCCTAGCCACTCTCGGACCCAGATGGACCAAAACCTCTCCCTTCTCCACCTTGTCTTTGTTCTTTTCCTCATCCCCCTTTAGGGCTCTCACACCTCAGGGATGCCACTCCTCTTTTCTTCTCAAGCTTCCCTGGCCAGTGGCTTCCTCTCTTCAGCCTATAAATAAGCTTAAGTCTTTCCCATCCTGAAAATAAAAGCAAACCCAACCCTGCTCCATCCTGTGTTTCCTTTGAACTGCCACCAATCTTAACTTTTCCTCTAGGGGAATTTTTCACAAAACCCTGTCCATTCACTCAAGCCTCGCTTGTCGCTCAGGACACTGGGCAAACCCCGCCCCTCTCCTGGCCTCTAGAGCGGAACTGCCCAACACATTAGCCACATGTAGTCTTGAGCACTTGAAATGTGACTTATTCAAACAGAGATGTACCAAAAGTATCAAAGACCCACTGGATTCAAAGACTAAGTGCAAGAAGAAAAGGATGTAAAATATCTCACTAATAATTTTACATATTATTTCTATGTTGAAAGAACAATAGTTTAGATATAACAGACCAAATAAAATATATTATTAAAATTAATCTCTCCTGTTTCACTTTTTAAATGTGGCTACTAGAAAATTTTTTAATTACATAGGTGGCTGGCATTATATTTCAGTTGGGAAGCACTGTTGTAGACAATGACAGATTAAATCAGATCATCTGTGAAGGTTTTCCCAGCTGGATGTGGTAGGGTAGAGAAGTAGGGTAGAGTTCCTGGTTGGATGAAAGGAAGTCTGTGGTTTCCACAAAGTAGAGGAAGCCTGCCGCTTTGCATTTGTGCAGATATCCAAAGAATCAAGAGTTGTCTCCATGTGTGTGTATCCTTGTGTGTGAGCGCCTGTGTAAGAGGCAGTCAGACAGGATCGCCCCTGCCCCTGTTTCTGCCGGGTCTCGCCTGTTTGTTCCTGTCCTGGGAAACCTTTGTGTTTTCCTCCTTTCTCTCCTTGGTTGGGATTGAAAACATCGGGGCCTGGATCTGATGCCGCATTGTGGTTTCTGAGAGCTCAGCACACTGATTGACTTGCAGGAGATGCCTGTCAACTCTCGTTGCATTGAATGGAGGTAAATGGAAGTGAGAGTTCTGTCTGTACCCTGCAGTACAGACAGCATGCGTGGAGATCATGAAAATGTTGCTCATGTCTTCCAAGGCCACCTCTCCCCACCACACACCTGGCACAGGGTGCTAAGTGGTTTACAGTCACACTGGCCCCTGGCTAATGGGGGGCTGGCAGTTGGTGGGGGCTGATATTGTTCTCAGTTGAACTTTGCATTTTGAGAGCACGAATGACTTCTTGCTGTTTTTCCATTTCTGGTTTAGGTGTTAATCCCTATTGCACAAGAGAAGTTGATTTTCCAATGACCAAGAAATCTGCAGCGTCCACAGACAGGCAGCCTTATTCTCTCTGTAGTAACAGGAAGTCCCTCTCTCAACAACTGGATTGTCCAGCAGGAAAAGCTGCGGTAAGAATACAAGGAGGGAAACTCGGAGAAGACGGGGAGAAGGGAGGGGCCCAACATTAACAGTGGCTGAAGAGGCCTTCCCAGTAATTTTTCGTCCGCAGAACTACAGAGGAGAGGGTCTGGCTTGGTAGCTACAGGAAGGTACAACCATCTCTGGGCCGAGAACCGCGTTAGAAATGGTCATCCATTGAGCGCCCCCTTGTGCCAGGCACTTGCAACTGCTGCCACGAGTGTGCTATTAAGAGCTAACACGTAGAGAACACGGCACGTGGGGGGACCCTGAACTATGGCTTTGCGTGGATCGCTTTATTTCATCTGCACATACTCCTAAGAGGTAGAAGAGGGAGCTACAGCTTGGACAAGTTAAGGGATTTATGTACGTTCACATTGTTGAGGAAAAACAGGGCTGGGACTTCAAGTCTGATCTTTACGACTCTGAAGCCCGTGCAAAGAGGCTTTTCACTCCTGTAATACAGTGACTTGCTTTGCCAACATTGCTGCTAATTCTTAAAACAAGCTTAGAAAGGAATATGTTGTTGGCCCCATTTTATAGTAGGACACTGAGGCTTGGCAAGGTGAGCAGCTGAATTTATGCATCTTAAAACCTATGAGACCAGAATTTAAACTGCCCTGTGTGCTCCTCAGTCCATGACCTTCCCACTACAGGTGTCAGCTTGCAGGCAGAGAGCTAAGCAGGTATAAAGCACAGTGTACCCTATACACGTCCCCCGCAGCTTGCCTTTCAGCCCCAGCCAAAGCACGCTGTGCTGCACGCTGCCACTTTTGGTCACACAGCGCCCTCTGTCTGTAGCATCTCACCCCTCCTTCTCTGATCTCTATCTCTAGAAACTGCCCCAGCCTTCAAAAATCTTCCTAAGGTTCCCTTTCTCCTGGGAACGCTCCAAAGGCATGGACTTCACGTTTTCCCAAATGCCCATCAGGAGGCAACTGCACTCCTCTCACAGTGCTCGCGCAGCCTGTCTTGTGAGTGTCATTTATGTTAGCATTTCATCTCACTCACTGACTCTCCCAAGCGGGGGCTCCATGGTAGAGCAATGTTTCCCTGCATAGTACATAATAGATGCTCAGTGAATTTCATTTCCCTCTTGCCTTCCTTTCCTTGAGACAATATGTTTTTCATTGCCAAACTGGGAGTGTGGTGTCCCAGTGTTAGAAGAAGATGGTTCCCTGGTGCCACCCTGAGCTGAGAACTTTCCCAGTCCCTGGTTTTCTGCACATTTGGGGTCATACAGGTGTACACTGGAGCCCTCCAATATCTGCAGCCAGCGCTGGGTCCCTGAGGACTGGGCCAGCGGGTACTTCCTGGGGGAAGCTGCCTCCTGTCTTTGCTGCCTCATGCACTAGGATCCAGGTCCTTGGGAACAGGAAGCTTACCTGGCCGGCAGGGATGGGCTAAATATCAGTCAGTAGTAGCTGCCTGGAAGGCTCTGTTGAAAAGAATTGAAGCTCTGCTTCTCAAATAGTTAACCGCCTGTCTGCCTACCCCAAAATTACATTCTGAGTTTTGAAGTCTTTGGGTTCTGCCCCCTTGCCCACCACCTTCTGCCTGGCACAAGGGGAGTTCTCAGTAAATGTGTCTTGGATTGAACATAGTCTCAGGGCATTCTTGGTAACTGGCTTCCCAGATTCTGCCTGAGATATCAGTTATGAGGACTTGTCCTGAAGGCAGCGTGTTCTGTGACATTAACCTGGGCCTACTTCCTTGACAAACCTTGGTGAGCCTTTTGGCTGCTCATCTACATTAGGCTCAGCAAAACAGGCTCCTAGAACTAAGGAAGTCCCTCGCCACCAGAATCCTGCCCACACCCCACTAACCACATTCTGGTCATTATGCTGCCTGCCCTTAGAAGAAAGAGGACTTGGTTCCTCTCCTTGGCTGGGCTTTTCCCCTTCCTGGTGAGGTGGGTGCTACTGTACTATGTGGCTAATCTTCTGCCCACTCTGGTTCCTTGTTGCAGGAAACTTCAAGGCCAACACGGTCCCTGAGCACAGCTCAGCTTGCGCAGCCATCTGGGGGCCTCCAGGCTTCAGTCATCTCCAACATCGTGCTGATGAAGGGCCAGGCTAAGGTGAGAAGGGATTGTGGCCAAGAAGAAGTCCTGGGGAGTGGCACCAGTCTCCAAAGAGATGCTGTGTCCAGGAAAGGATGGGAATAGGACTACTGGGGTGTCCTGGCACATCAGAAGGGACAAACACAGAGCGGCTAGTCTTTCAAAACTCACAACTGGCTGAGTGCAAGCAGCACACATGTTTCTAATTAGACAAAGTGATCATTTTCTTGTAAAGGATGCCAGTCCCTGCCAGCTGCCTTAGCACTTTCAAAGTTTGTTCTGTAATTCATTCTGGCACAAGTTTCCAAGACTTAATTTTATCTGATACATAAATCCAAATTGTTTACATAGATTTCTGGATCCTGAGTTTGCCTCTGCCATTCAGATGTTGGCATAATAAAGCAGGGACCCATATATTAATTTATAAAAACATATGCTACCTACTACATGTGGAAAATTCAGTGGTTGATAGTGCTTTTGGCTGTCAATTGGAGCCTCCAGAAGAGTCAGAACTAACTCTACCTCTCTCAAGATGATGAAGCATCATACTGATCTCTGCTTCACAATTGAGATATGTCCAAAGGGGATCCGAAAGCATTGGTGGTAGTGGTGAGGTAGGGGGTGTACACATGTTTGTACTGCTCCCAGAACATGCCACCCTGTGCTTGAGGTTGACTGCGAAGTTCTCAGGCCAGCCCGAGCAGCCCAGGTGCTAAAATAATGAAAGGGCGGTTTCTTTATGCAACATATTTTTTTGTGTGGTATGAGGGGAGGACCTAATTGCTACTTACGGTCTGTCCAGCGGGAGGGGCACCACCACACACCTCCAGTCCTCTTTCCCTCCATCTCCTGTTCCTTCTGTCTCCTGGGAGCTTAGCAGGAAATAAAAGAGAAGACAGACATGAGAGATGCTGGGATGAATGCTCCTCTCATCACAAGGGAGTAGCTGTCTTCTATGCTGACTTTCTCTGAACGACCCCATTTTCTGATTAGTAAATCACAACGCTTTTTCCCCTTGAATTTAGATAGAAGTAATTTTTTAAAAATTGACTTTTAAATTGTTTGCAGTGCCCAAAAGAAGGTGAAATGGTAAAGGCCACCAAAACTCATGCAAAGATGACCAAAAATGGTTTAAGTTATCTTGGTGTGCGCAAAATGTGCATTCAATGAGTAATCTTTATGAGGCCGGGGGATGGAAGAAGATGAATCATTTGATATAGAAATCCTCATGTACAGATCAGGGATGATAAGTTCAGAAATAAAGCAGACTTCCCACTATCTGGCGATACAACCTACACCCCAAGATCTCGTCACTAACAGGATGACAAATAGCAGTGAAGCAGGGGGAGGAGGATTTAGAGCCAGAAGACTCAGCAAGTGCTTGAAGTAGAGTCAAAAGCAAATCACACAATAAAACCAACCACCAAAACCCAGGCATTGTGCTGTGGGCTTTGCAATGGTAACTCCTTTAATCCCCACAACAACCCTCCTATTATCTCCTTTTATAGACGTGGAGCCGGGTGCACTGGCTCACGCCTGTAGTCCCAGCACTTTGGGAGGCCTTCTGTTTGAGTCCTGGAGTTGGAGACCAGCCTGGGTAATAGAGTAAGAGCCTGTCTCTACAAAAATAAAATAAAGTAAAATAAATAAAGTAAAATAAAATAAAAATCAACCCAGTGTGGTGGCACATGCCTATAGTCCCAGCTGCCCAGGAGGCTGAGGTGAGAGGATTGCTTGAGTCCAGGAATTTGAGGCCCACAGTGAGCTGTGATACAGCCACTGCACTCCAGTCTGGGCAGCAGAGGGAGACGCTATCTCTAATGAATATCTATGTGTGTATTTTGTATATTGATATGGAGACGGAGGACCTGGGAGATTGCAGGGCTCGTCCAAGTTTACTTGGTTAGTGAGCAGCTGAACCAAGGCAATGACCCCAGGCTGCCTGACCCCTGGGCCTTGTTCTCAACCATGATGCCATCCTGGGTCCCCAGGGTGGGTGAGACTTTGAGTCTAGAGCAGCTGTCTCAGCCAGGACGAGGCTAGGGGCCCATAGAGGAGCCCTGAAGTGGCTCCTACCTCACCTTTCCCTAAACCTGTGCTACTCCTGGACACCATTTGTCCTGCCCATCCTGGAACACACACTACCTTCACCAGAGGCTTAGAACAGCTGCACATCCCCACAGCTCTCCCACTGACATCCTACAGTGTCAAGAAGATGGCGGACAGCCTGCTGTCTCTGTGGCACGGGTTGATGCTCCTAATCAGCTCCTAATTTACTCCTAGAGTAAATTGCCCATGAGCAATGGGCCTGTTACAGCAGTGGCCATCACTTTAAAGGGTCTGTCTAGGAGCCAAGCCCCCTGCCACTGCCTGGTGTGCTTGTAGGTTGGACCCCAAAACCTGGCCTCCAGGTGGCAGTTATGCCTTTATCCTATAATACGTGCTTCTTGAGTGCCTGCCTGATGCCAGACACAGAAATAAGATGCATTTACTGTCTTCAGAGAGCTTATAGTCTAGAAAGCTGCTTAGTAGACTCAAGCTATGCCCTCGAGGGCAGCATGGTGTGCCTTAGTCCTCAAAAAAATTGAGCAAGTCATATGCATTTCCTATGCTGCTTTTCAGGTCTGCCAGGCTGTTCTGTGAACTCACTGGCAGATTTGCAGGGGAAGCTGTGCCCACCCTCCCTTCTCTTCCTGCTGTAGACCTCACTCAACCTTTCCCTGGACTTCTTCCTGTCTGGCCTTCTCTCTACTGCCTCCTGGCTTCTCCCCAGCTGGGACTATCTGCTGAGCTATGAGTTTCTCCTCCCAGAGTCACCTGCACAATCCCAGCATATATTTGTTGGCTCATGGGAATCACCTAGGACAATGGCAGATAGAGCAGGTGCAGGAGAGAGAGCACATGATTGGAGGGATGTCCATGAGAAGGGGATTGAGGAGGCCTTTGGTGGGAGAAGGGATACCGTTGTAAAGCTGCTACTATTATTACTATTGTTGATATTTTTATGATTGTTGCTAGGTATTTTACTTTCAAGCACAACACTGTGAGTTAGGTAATACCATCATTATTTTAAAAGGAGGGAAATTGAGGCTCAGAAGCAGAAAGTGATTGGCCCAGGATTGCCAACTGGAGGGACAGAGCCAGGGTGCTGGTCTCCATCCAGCCTCCCTCTGTGTGGGGAGCATCAGACTCCCACAAAAGCTCCAGACACTACCCAGCCCAGGCTGGCCTTCAGGCCGCTGCTCTTGCTATTTTTGTTGTTGTTGTTAAGTCCTGAGACCTTTGAAACCAAAGGCACCTTCTCTCCTTCCCAATCCCTTTGTTCAGGGCTGAGGCAGGCCCTCAGAAAGCATCAGCCCAGTGAGAAGCATGGACTACTACCCCTAAATCAGACCTTCTCTTCTTTCCCCAGGGTCTGGGCTTCAGCATCGTTGGGGGAAAAGACAGCATTTATGGCCCCATTGGGATTTACGTCAAAACCATTTTTGCAGGGGGAGCAGCAGCAGCTGATGGAAGGCTACAGGAAGGTAGGCTTCCCAGCCCTTTTCAGACCGTGGTGGAGGAAACAGAAGCAGAATCCAGAATTGCTGGGGCCATAGAAGATGTTGGGAAAGCAAAATGTGTCTTGAGCTGTCAGGATACGGCCGGCATGGTTTCTGGGGTCTGCAGGCAGTGGGGACACAGCTCCCCCGAGGGGGTCTTCATTATGACTGGCAGGTTGGTTGTGTATATTTGCACATGTTGCCTGGCACCATTACCCCTTAGCTGGTTGTGGTGCCAGCCTGGGTGGGACTGAAGTCTGAGGGGTCTGTTTCTGACCCTCCCCTCCTCTCACCCATTCTCTCAGCTGTCTTTCCCTTTCCATCCAAGATCCTGTCTCAGTTGTTGGGATCCATTAACACCCCCTCTCCTTCATTCTTCCTGTCCTTCCTAACCCACAACCATAGGGAAACCAGGTTCAATGCTTTCAACCCTTGTAACAGATGAGTCTGATAAACATTTGCTAGGAGCCTACTGAATTCTAGGGTCTAGGAATAGAGAGAGAAACAATCAGGCATGATTCCTGCTTTGAAGAGCTCATGATCTGCCAGCCAGGGACCCTCTCTTCCACTCCCCACCCACCCTTCTCCCATTGACCCACCCCCTCTCAACTCTTTCATATCCTCACAGTACAGAGGCCTCAGCCATCCTGGGAGTGAGGGGCCAGGGAAACAGAGCTGCCCGTCTTCTTGTCCTAGAGAGTCAGGTTCCTCCCCACCCCCAACTCCACCCTAAAGTCATGCATGGATTATTGAGCAACAGGTTTGGCCCAAAGAGATTGCCAGGTTTCAACTCAGGAGGCAAAGTTCAGGGGCTGGAAGTCACAGGGCAGAGAGTACCCACCGCAGGCCAAGGACTGGGTCATACACCAGAGGTCTGAAGAGAAGTAACTTCACAGCATTTTCACTCTTCTCTGTCAGTTCGGTTTCTGTAAGCTATGCTGGGAGCCTAACCACCTTTAATCATCTAACTTGCTTAGGGCAGGGTAGGCACACTACAGTGTTTTCAATATCTCATGAACAAAGAAAGGTTTTTACATTTCTAAATGGTTGAACATTTAAAAGTGTTTTTGATTCTTTCATGATATGTGAAAATGAAACGAAATGAAATCCAAATTTTAGTATCCATAAAAAAGCTTTCTGGGGACTCGAGCACACTCATCCACATACCCGTCATCCAGGGCTGCTTTCATTTTACAGCATAGTGTGGAGTGGTTGCAGCTGACAAAGATTAAAACCTTTACTATCAGGGTCTTTGCAGAAAAGGTTTACCAACCCCAGCACTATGCAGAATTACACACACAGATTTTAGGGTGTAGGCAATGGCGAGCCTCTGAAGGCTTTTATACTATGGGAGGGACTGTGACCAGGGTTTTCAGAGGCTTCAGGAAGCAGAATGTAGGATGAAGTGGGCCATTGTGAGCCCCAGGCTCCAGCTCCAAGGACTGCCCAGAAGCAGTAACCCTGGGAGGAGAAGGGAGCAGATGAGAGAAGTGACAGCGCCTGAGCAGAGGTCGCAAAGGGCGGGTCGGGTCAGAGAGAACTGGAAGGTTTCTGGTCTTAGTAAACTAGAGAAATACATTGCCTTACGTAGAGGAAGAGGCACTGGAGGAGGAGGAGGAAAAGGAAGGCAAACCAGATGTGTAGGTTTGAGTGGCAGAAGGGAGAGCGATGTCCCTGGATGACCACTAGGTGGCACTCTCCAGCAGGGGAATGACATCCTTTCTCTCTCCGTTCAGGGAAACAGAAGTGAGTGCAGACATTTGGGGAACATGGACATGAGAAAAACAGCTGAAGTTACCAAGCAGATGTGGGGCGGGGGGAGGGGAGGGGAGGGCAGGGCCCAGATGCGGTTCTAGGGGAATAGCTAAATCAAGAGGGTGGTGGAGAGCACATGTCAAAGAAAGGAAAAAAGAACAGTGGGATCAGAACTGGGGAGCGTGCCATTGTGTGTTTTATTATCTTTTGTACTTTCCTGTGTTTAAACAAAGGGTGGGGGAAGGGTTGAAGTGGCAAGAAAAGAGAATATTGTGTTTTGTTTTCTTTTCTGAATGTGAGCTTGCCCGAGCCAACCTTTTTATTTTTTTCTGAGCATTTGCCTCCCTTAGTTAACAGCAATCATAAAAATTGAAGATTTCAATGAGTCAAGACTCTTAGCTAGTGTACGATCCCTGATTCTAGCCTCAAACATTGAACAAATCATCTTTTGTAACTTCTTTTAAAAGTAAATATTTGAATCTTGAATTCAGGGCAAATACATTAGTTGTAACAAAAGTTTTGTGTACAGATCAAGGCTACTAATGTTTTACTTTTATTCCCCTTTCAAGAAAGCATTATGTAAGATTTATTTGACAAAACCTAATCAACCAGCTTTTACCAGATATAACCAAATAAGGAGAGGACATTCCAAAAAGCCCAGAATTGGGCTGTGTGGCCCCAGTAAGAGGGACATTCTAATAACTTAAAGAGAAGTCCAGCCCCTTAGGTAATTAAGAATGGACATTCTGAATTTTTGTTATCTATCCTTCCTTCAGCACACATGTAATTATATTTTGATGTTTTAAATGTATCCATTTTCCTTCCCAGACTTGGAGTCTCACAAAGACAAGGACTGGTTCCTTTTATTTTTCACTTTGATTCCAGCAATCTAAGAGATGGAACTGATTTGAATACTCTCCCCACCCTGCCTCCAGCCTCTGTTTTCAATACGTAGACTTGTGAAATAATATAGCACATCCAAAATCAAAATAAAGACATGGAAATGCCCAGCTGCTAAGAAACAAAGAAACAACTTTAAATCTAAGAATGGCAAACTCAGGGGTTGATGATGTGGCTGGGAGGGCTGCTGGATGCTTATAGACCTTAAGGGCTGGAGCTCAGATTTGAATGCCCACATGGGCAGAGGTGACAGAGCCTTGGGTCCATGTGAGGCTCTGAGAACCTGCATACAGCCTTGATAATGAAAGAGTTTCCCCTCAATAAAGTCAACAGGCCCCAGGGGAGCAACAAAGAAAACTTTACCCATGGCTCCTCAATGGGCAAAAAACATCTCTCACCAAAAAGTGAATATCAAAATTGTGTCATATGTAGGCATGCGGGTTACATTTATAGTTCCTGTAAAGCAAAGGTAATGCCAAAGTAATAAATTAACATGAAAACTAGCCCTAAACCAGTGAAAACCTTGGGATGCCAACTGGAAATAAAGGAAAAACTGGCAGTGACCTGGGGTATATGGGAATCCCGTAGAAAAACAGAATATCCTGAAAATGAGTTTACAAAGATTACATACTATAATACATCAGGAAATGTCCACTGTTGAGGAAAGTCACCAGAAATAACAAAGAGGAGTGTTAGCCCTTAACAACTTAAGATTACAGAACAATCTAAAAGAGATTATAGAATTTTTATGTTTAAAATCATTTTAAAAAGATAAAAAAGGAATATAAACTGTAAGATAAGACCAGAACACAGTAAAAAAGATAAGTGGAAGTGAAAAAAATAACTTTTGGAAATGAGCAAAAAAAGCAATCATTTCAATAAATAACTCAATGGATGGCTTAAACAGAAGATTAGATGCAGCTGTAAGGAGAATTAGTGAACTGGAAATTATCCAGTAGGCCACACAGATCAAAGAAGAAAAAGATGAGCACTAAAGAAATATGGAGAAGGGTTGAAAGGGTCCAAAATACATTTAATAGGAATTTTAGAAAGAATAGAGTGAAAGGGGAGAGATAATATGCAAAACGATAGTGGCTTATAATTTTCAAGAACTGACTTAAGGCATGATATTTCTGCTTGAGGAAACACAAAATGTTTCCTTTCTCTCTAGTGCATCATAGTAAAACTGCAGAATATCAAAGACAAAGGAAAAAGAAATCTTTCTTTCTCTTTTTTTTTTTTTTTTTTGAGACAGGATCTCACCCTGTAGCCCAGGCTGGAGTGCAGTGGTGCAATCACAGCTCACTGCAGCCTTGATCTCCTAGGCTCAAGTGATTCCCCCACCTCAGCCTCTGAAGTAGCTGGGACTACAGGTGTATGCCACCACATTAAGCTAATTTTTGTATGTTTTGTAGAGACAGGGTTTTGCCATGTTGCCTGGGATGCCCCCATCTCAGCCTCGCAAAGTGCTGGGATTACAGGTGTGAGCCACAGTGCCTGGCTAGAAAAAGAAACCTTAAAAGAAACCAGAGAAAAAGGATGGATTATATACAATGGAACCATGATTAGGTGACAGCAGATTCATCAGTAATGACCAGGCCCAGAAGTCAGTGTAAACATAGTATTTATATCTGAGTTGCTTGGCACAATGTTGAATTTAGAGAAAGTGCTCCTTGTTTGTGTATTGAACAGATTGAAAGAAAGGGAGAAAGTGGTTTTCTATTCACATAGAGATGGATTTTTGGTTACAGGAAGAATGATTTTCCTACAAGTATACTGTTGTGAAAAAAGGACTTGCAGTCAAAAGATCCAAGTCCTATTTTTTTTTTTTTTTTACCATGTGATTTGGGACTTCTCTGAGTTCACTTTTCTATATTGTAAAATGGGGTCTTCATTGCATTCTGGAAAATCATATCCAAACCACATCCACTGAGCAATCTGTAGTCCTCATCCAGCATTGGTCCTGGGGATATATCATCTAATAAGACAAAATCCCTGTCCCCAACAAGCTGCCAGCCTGGCCAGGGAGTGACTTAGGGTGCAGGCCGTTGATCACCACCCAGGGTGACAAGTGCAGTAGGTACAGTGTGACATGGATGTACAAAGGAGCTAAAGGTAGCAGGGCCTAAAGATTAAGAAGGGATAGGAGGAGAAAGTGGAAGTACATTTTATTTGAGAAAAATGGCATGGACAAGCATTTAACTGCACAGACCATTGTGGAAAATGCAGGTCGCGTTGTATCAGAAAATGCTGCATGGGAGCAAATGGTGTGAGGGTCAAGGAAGCAAGGAGGAAGGAGATGAAGCAAAGAGGTGGGCAAGGACCATATCCAACCAGGACTTGTGTGCCTGACTAAGAGCCCTAGGTTTCACCCTGGAAGAGAGGGGATGCCAGAGAAGGCCCATGTTGCTGCCCTGCCTGCCTTGCAAGGGGAGAGCACCAAATGAGACAATGTTCTTCCAGAGCTTCGTGCATCATACAAAGAGCTGGGCAGGTGGGGAGACTAGAGTTCAAGGTAATGATAATGCCCTTTGATTGGGCAACACTCTTCTTAGCTACACTTTCTCTCTCTCAACAGGTGATGAAATTCTGGAGCTCAATGGTGAATCAATGGCTGGACTAACACATCAGGATGCTTTGCAGAAATTCAAGGTAACCATTTCTTATCAACACGTGACCAAACTCTGGGGCCTTCAGGCAAAGAAACCAAGCTCTCAGCGTCCAAACCTGCAAATTCAAACTGTGGGGCCCTTCACATGAGGCACCTCACTGATGTGGGTCTTGGCACAGGGTTAAAAGAAGACCTGACTCGGAAATCATAGTGTGATCGGGATTGTTGTGGGGGATTTTAAAACCCTTTACTATTTATACAATTGTTTTAAAACACTCCATGTATTTATCATGGTATATTTACAAATCTGTTTTAAGTTTGTAAGATAATTGCTAAAAGATATTTTTATGTCTCCATCTAGTTAGTTCAAGTCACTACTCTATCCATCCATTATCTGTCTATCTATCTATCTATCTATCTATCTATCTATCTATCTATCTATCTATCTATCTATCTATCTATCTATCTATTCATCCATCTATCTATCCTTCCATCTGTCTGTCTATTCATCTATCTATCTATCCATCCATCCACTCATCCATCTATCTATCCTTCCATCTGTCTATCTATTCATCCGTCTATCTATCCTTCCATCTATTCATCCTTCCATCTATCTATCTATTCATCCATCTATCCATCCATCTATTCATCCATCTATCTATCCTTCCATCTATCTATCTATTCATCCAT
>NW_012114844.1:1342824-1411621 GCF_000951035.1 Colobus angolensis palliatus | reverse complement strand
TCTATCTATTCATCCATCTATCTTTCCATCTATCTATTCATCCGTCTATCCATCCATCTATTCATACATCTATCTATCCTTCCATCTATCTGTTCGTCCATCTATTCATCCATCTATCTATCTTCCATCTATCTATCTATTCATCCGTCTATCTATCTATCTATCTAATCTCTGTCTATTCATCCATCCATCTATCCATCCATCTATTCATCCATCTATCTTTCCATCGGTCTATTCATCCATCTATTTATCCATCCATCTATTCATCCATCTATCTATCCTTCCATCTATCTATTATCTATCTATCTATATCTGTGCATCCGTCTATCTATCCATCCATCTATCTATTATCTATCTATCTATATCTATTCATCCATCTATCTATCCATCCATCTATTCATCCATTATCCTTCCATCTATCTATCTATTCATCCATCTATCTTTCCATCTATCTATTCATCCGTCTATCCATCCATCTATTCATACATCTATCTATCCTTCCATCTATCTGTTCATCCATCTATCTATCCATCCATCTATTCATCCATCTATCCTTCCATCTATTATCTATCTATCTATCTATCTATCTCTATTCATCCATCTGTCTAGCCATCCATCTATTATCTATCTATCTATCTATCTATCTATCTATCTATCTATCTATCTATCTCTATTTATCCATTTATCTATCCATCCATCTATCCTTTCATTTAGCTATCTATTCGTCCATCTATCTATCCTTCCATCTCATCCATCTATTCATACATCTATCTATCCTTCCATCTATCTGTTCATCCATCTATCTATCCATCCATCTATTCATCCATCTATCCTTCCATCTATTATCTATCTATCTATCTATCTATCTATCTATCTATCTATCTATCTCTATTCATCCATCTGTCTAGCCATCCATCTATTATCTATCTATCTATCTATCTATCTATCTATCTATCTATCTATCTATCTCTATTTATCCATTTATCTATCCATCCATCTATCCTTTCATTTAGCTATCTATTCGTCCATCTATCTATCCTTCCATCTATCTATCTATTCATCCATCTATCTATCCTTCCATCTATCTATCTATTCATCCATCTATCTGGCATATGTAGATATATGTAGTAGTTGTGTGTATATATACAAATATGTCATAATTTAATTTGTAACATGTATGAATACATGCACACATTTATATTTCATACACATACACACACACACACAGAACTGCGTTTCCTTAAACAGTATTTCTTCATCTCACCCTGCATTGCTGCTGGGTGTTGTAGCCCTCTCTGTTTCCTTTCAGCAAGCCAAAAAGGGGCTCCTCACCCTCACCGTGAGAACCCGCCTGATGGCGCCCCCTTCCCTGTGCAGCCACCTGTCTCCCCCACTGTGCCGCTCCCTGAGCTCCAGCACTTGTATCACCAAGGACAGCAGCTCCTTTGCCTTGGAAAGCCCCTCTGCTCCCATCAGCACTGCCAAGCCCAATTACAGAATCATGGTGGAGGTTTCTCTGCAGAAAGGTAAGAGTGTTGGAGCTGCATCCCCTGCCTGGGTCTCCCAGCACTGGCTGAGTCTCCCAGGCTTTCCTCACTTGGAATCAGTCCAGAGGCAGGGCAGAGTGTTGTCTTTTAGCACATTTTATGGCTATTGCTTGGAGCCAGGTCTAGTCTTCTGTTTATAGAAGCTCAAGACATACCATTCGAACCTAGTCAATGTGTTCTGGGTCAGTGGTTTAAATAAAACAAAACAAAGCAAACAAAAACTCAAACACAAAAATACCCAGAGAGAGAGAGAGAGAGAGAGAGAGAGAAACAATGGGCCAGGAGTGGTAGCTCAGTAGTAAGTATACTAAGACATCCTGGGCAGGCCACCTGCCTTTCTCTGGGCCTCTGTTTCCCTACCTGTGGCAGAAAATTGAGGTCCTTTCTACCTCTGACATTCAGGGACAGACAGCCATTCCCTTTGCCACCCCAGGTGGGCTGCTGACTCCAGAGGGCTTGGAATCCTCTGCCTGAATGCAACCAAGCTGAGACCTGGAGGATAAAGAGGAGGCAGCAAGGCACAGAGTTGGCCTGCAGCACAGGGGCCAGCATGTCTTCTAGGAGCAGAATGAAGGCCAGCATGGCTGGAGCTAGTTGGGCAGCATGAGAGCTGACATCAGGGTACTTGGCAGAGGCAGAGAGACCCTGTGGGGCTTTGCAGCTCGATTCTCTTCTAAACAGAGTTGGAAATCCTTTAAAGATTTCTAAGCAGGGGAGTAACACAGCTTATTCTTCAAAAAATGTCTCCTAGGGTTCTCCTTGGAGAATGGCCCATAGTGTGACAAAAGTAGAGGCTTAGAAACCACTTGCAGCCATTTCGGTCAGAGCTTGGGAGTAGTGGACTTGGAGAGAAGAGGATGGGCTTGAGATAAATTGTCAAAGTGGAAGGGAGGCACACATAGTTAATTCCTTGCATAGAGCTTTGCCTGATGCATGTCTTAGCTCCCCTGCTAGAACAGAAGCTCCCTGAGACCTCAGATGCCTCTGTATGCCTGCAAGCCTGGCAGAATGCTTGGCATAAGGACTTAGGGCAGACAAGTCTGTGCTGGCATGGTCCCAACAGCTGTATTCAGGGCTCCCTCAGTGCATTCGCTGAGCAGGCATAAAATGGGAAAGGCATGGCCTCGGAGTGGTGTTTCCGCTGATCACTGGCATCAGAAACACCTTAGGGAGGATTTTTGTTTGCTCATTTTATATAATGCAGCTTCTTAGACTCTACCCCCAGAGATTTTGCTTCTACAGTGTTTGCTCAACAGGGTGAGGTGAGGCCAAGGGATCCACATTCTAAACAAGTATCTAATGCAATTCTGACGCCCATTAGACTGAAAAACTGCTCTAGTCAGGACACCTGGGCTGTAGGAAGGGCTCTTTTATCAAACTCTTCATCCTTAAAATGGGATTGCCAACAATTGCCATGGCCTCCCTCATGGGACTGCTGGGAGAACCAGCATGAGAAGGTGAAAGCATTTGCCAAAGTGCCTGTAAATCATACGTGTCGAAAGAAAACTGTAAAGGGCTTTCCCCTACTCTGTGCTCACTCCATGTGGTCCTCCTTGCTGACAGCTCCTCATTTTCCAGGTGTTTCTATGTTGGTGAGCCCCAGGCCCTCCTCTCCCACACCCTGGGGGATCCCATCCAGTCCCACGGCCCTAGCGCCACCTACATGCAACTATGTTCAAACTGTCAGCTTCCACCCTGCTTTCTCCTCTGGGTTCTGGCTTCATCTGTGCAAACATCTGCTCTACACGTCCCTGGGATAGTCCCAGATATCCTGACAGCTCCCCCTTCCCTGTGCAGCCAGTGGTAGCCATTCCTCACTTTCCAGCCATTCCTCACCTTCCAGCACGTTGCACATGTCATTTGGGCAAAGCTGAACCCCCAGTCTTACCCTCACAACCCCAGTCCTCCATAACCTTCCCTGCTTTGGTAAATCACATGACCATCTGCCCAGTTACTCAAGCCAAACAAATCTCCAAGTTATTTTGATTTTATGTGCTAAGTTTCTATACTTCATCCATCAGCAAATCTATCTTCAAAATATATTCCATGGGCATCCATTTCTCTTCACTAGAGGTGAAGTCCAAGGCCACCACTGTCTCTCTCAACAGTGGCCTCTTGGCTGGTCTCCTCGCTTCCATTCTCCATGACCCATAGTTCTTTCCCTTCACAGTAGCCAGATGTGTTCATAAAAATAGGAATGAGATCATGTCACTTCCTTGTTCACAGCTCTCCTATGGCATCCGCTCTCAGTAGAGAATAAACCCGTTCACTGACATGCCCTTGTTGACAAAGCCCCACTGAATCTGCGCTTGATCACTCTCTCACTGTCACGTGCTGCTCCCCCATGCAGGCTGTGTCCCCACCACACTGGCCTTTCTCGTCCTACGACATGGCATGCTTGCTTTTGCCCTTGGGTCTTTGCATTGGCTGTTTCTGCTTCTGAGATGCTGTGCCTCATCTCTTCACTCCTAACTCTTGTCACTTGCATTTTAGCCTAACTAGTGTCTCCTCTGAGGCCTGACGTAGCCATCCCTCACTTTCCAGCACATTCTGCATACACTTGCCATATAATACTTATCACTCTTAGATACTGTCCTCTCTTCTCATCTAGTGCCCTCCTTCCCTTCCTCCCTCCTTCCCTCCTTCCTTTCTAGTCTTTCCCCACTCTTCCTTGCCTGCCTTGGTCACTGTTCTGACCCTAGAGCAGTGCCTGCACACAGCAACTCCTCCGTGAATATGGGTGGGATGAAAGCTGTAATAACCAGGGGTCCATGTCTGTGGCACCCAATCGACAGGTAGGCCCCTGGGAAAGCTCAGTCCCGGTCTCCCCACCCTGTCCTGTTCTGCTTCTAGAGGCTGGTGTGGGCCTGGGCATCGGTCTATGCAGCGTTCCCTACTTCCAGTGCATCTCTGGCATTTTCGTCCACACGCTGTCACCAGGATCTGTGGCGCACCTGGATGGACGTCTCCGGTATGTCCTCACTTCTGTTTCTGAATATACCCCTGACTTACAACCAGGGAACAAATACCTTAGAATGTCGGGAGATTGATTTGGAGATGAGCTATAAAGAATGATCTTGTGGTGGAGGTCGGCTACTCTGCTCACCAGGACACCTCTTGTTGTGGGCACTGGCTAGGGAGGGGCAGGCTTCCTTCCTGCCCCTAAGGACACTCTTGGGAGATGCGTTTGCAGTCTGGCTTAGAGGGAGGGAGTGAGGCTTTGCACCCCAACCCCTGTCTAGGCCACTGGGAGGGTGGGTGCTGACTGAGCCCCCGGGGCTAGCAGGAGTGGGGTGGGCAGGGACTTTGTTCTCAGCTCCCAGAGCAGAGCCAGGTGTGGGTCCTGCCAGGACCAGACCGAGGTGGGGTCGCCTAAATACCACATCCCGCTGTGGCCAGCACACCCCTGACCCTGCACACATTTGTGACCCTGAGAAATCCCAGGGCGGGGCCGGGAGGCAGAGAACCTGGTGGGGATGTCTGAGGCCATACCCCGTGGGAGGGTTCAAGCCTGTGGCTGGAGCTGGTGTCTGCTTATCTAATAAAGTCCCACAGGTGCCTCAAAAAAAAAAAAAAAAAAAAAAAGAGAATGATCTGGGCATAGCTCAAGGCCATGTTCCTCAAAGTGTGGTCTGGACCAGCATAATCAGCATCAACTGGGAACTTATTAGAAATGTGGAATCTCAGACGTCCCACCTGGACCTGCTGAACCAGGACCTGCATTCTAACAAAATCCCCATGAATGTGTATGCATGTTACAGCTTAAGAAACATCGTCTCAGAGAATGCCAGTCCAACATAGAAAATACATTTAATTCAGATTTAACTAATATTGAATTTACAATGACATAAGTAGGAGCTTTGATGAGGTTAATCTATGAATTCTATATGGAAATGGTGGCTTAATGACAAAAATATTAGTAAGCTGGGCACCATGGCTCACACATATAATCGCAGCACTTTGGGAGGCCGAGGCAAGTGAATGGCCTGAGCTCAGGAGTTCAAGACCAACCTGGGCAACATGGCAAAACCCATCTCTACTAAACATACAAAAATTACCGAGTGTGGTGGCACATTCCTGTAATCCCAGCTACTTGGGAGGCTGAGGCAAGAGGCTCACTTGAGCCAGGGAGGCTAAGATTGCAGTAAGCCAAGATCGTGCCATTACACTCCAGCCTGGGCAACAGAGCGAGGCCTTGTCACAAAGAAAAAGAAAAAAAAAGAGAGAGAAAAAATATGAGTAGTAGAAATACAGGTTCTTTCTGGCATAAACAAAATATTTTTGGGTACTCTAGATATATTTTTTATAAATAATTTCTAAGAGAAGTTCAAATCTAAATTTTTTTTCAATAACTGGTCTGAACTTGATTTAAAAATGTATCCTATTTAATTTGCTACAATACTTTGCACTCTAACATTCATGTATAGTGCAAATCTTCTCTCACTGGTTTTGGGTTTTCCTAAATCGGGAGAGTTCTGCCATCCCTTTAAAGGGTTTCCTACAATTGCAGTGTATGGAAAGGCTATCCCTGCTTACGATGCTGTCTTGATGGAGCTTCTGAATTAGAAAAGGATTTGCTGTTATCTGCAGGAGGGTGGCAGGCGATTTGCTGAGCTGCTCTGCTGGTTCGTAGGCCATAACTGCAGGCTCCATGTGGTTGTCTTGGTCCTAGTACCCTCAGACAGACAGTACCTCCTTCTCAGATCTGCAGTGGTATAGGGATTGTTCTGGAAGCTTCTGCTTTCCTTAACATCTGGTGCTATATGACCATGGTCTTCAGTTACAGCAGTAAAAAGGAATACTCTCCTAGCAAGGACGATGAACTCAGCAGAAGGAAGTCACAGAACACAGCACGGGGCACAGGGAAATCAGGCTCAGGAGGTTGGATTTCCAATCCTGGACCTGCTGATGACCAGCTAGGCCAGGGGTCTGCAAACTGGGGCCCATCATTGTTTTGGTTTTTTTTTGTTTTTTGTTTTGTTTTTGTTTTTGGTTGTTGTTGTTTTAATAAAATTGTATTGGAACAAAGCCATGCTCATTTGTTTATGCCTCGTCTATGGCCACAGCTGTCATGCTATTAATATAACAGCAGAGTTGAGTAGTTTCGTTACAGACAGTATGGCAAAGCATGCAACATCAAAAATCTCTGGCTGTTTGCAGAAAAAGTTTGTCAATTCCTGAGCAGACCTAGATCAGGGAAATCTCTTCAAACTCTGCAGCTCAATTTCCCTATCTAGACCAGGAAGGGGACTGGATTATACAAATCCTCCATGTATCTACGCGACCCCATCTTTCCTACCTTTTTTTTTTAAGGTTTAGGTTGCTATTAACTCCCTTCCCACCTCACAACTAGAATGAATGCCATTACCTTTTCTCCTTATTTCTTTTTGCAAGAATCTCAACTGCTCTCCTGCTGAGTTATTTTTTCTCTACCTTTTAGCACATATGGGATGTTAGGTCCGACATTCAACATCCTGTGTGTGCTATGTTAGATCCAATCCTTCCTCCTAACTAGTCTACTTATGGGAACACTGAGGCCCAAGGAGAGGATGTGGTGGATTAAATCCTGGTGAATTGGTTATTAAGTTGAATTGGCTAAACCATACCCTCAGTCTTTAATGGGCATAGTTAAATGTGAAAAGAAGGAGGAAAGTTGCAGATGAACTTTTGTTGATATTGACCCACCATAAATATGAAACGTCTACTGCTTTGTGGTTGTGCAGTAAGGGGGTGTGGGATATGCTACTTTGGTGTGCCCTGTTCTGAGTTTTGGTCTGGTGGCTAGCAGGGTCTACTTATTCATGTAATTTTTAGATCTCATCAAACAGCCCAGCCATGAGTGGGCCCCTGGGGCAGTGTTCAAATGTCTCATTGATTCACTTACTGATGGCTTCTTGTTGATGCTTGCATAGGTGTGGGGATGAGATTGTGGAAATCAGTGATTCCCCTGTGCACTGTCTGACACTCAATGAAGTCTACACGATCCTGAGTCACTGTGATCCTGGTCCAGTCCCCATCATTGTTAGCCGACATCCAGACCCACAGGTAACAGCCCCTGGGTTATCCTCTTCTTCTCAGGCTCACTCATTCAGCACCAAAATTGCAACAAGAAATAGATGAAAACAGAGATGTTGCTGGCTGGGTTTGTACCTGAATCCCCAAGAATTCCTTCCAAGTTTCTGTAGTAAGATTTGTCTGCAGCAGAGGTCCACTAAAGAACTCCTAGATATCAGAGGCAATTGACATTAACTTAGGGAAGCTCTTACAGCTGAGTTATAAGCTCTGGCGCAGGAAAATAGAGACCCAGGGTCCCAGCTAGTAGACACAAGAGATTTATTCATTTATGCATCTTGTAGGTACCCACTGTGGGAATGTCTGGAGGTAGGTACTGAAGATACAGAGACAAGTTCATAGCACCGTAGTCCTGCCCTACAGAAGCTCATAATATCAATAAAGAGCCTGACATAGACATAATTGCAAAACAGAGATGGTAAGTCCTATGGGAATACAGGAATATAGCAGGGAATGGTTGATAAAGTAAAAAAATACCAGAGGTTATTTTTCTCCAGGCAGAGAATATAAGGAAGATCATTCCAGGCAGTGGGAACACAAAGTTTAATGTTAGAGTCATGAAGGGACCTGACATGAAGGAGAGGAGTGCGTTCTGTGGGGCTGGAATGTAGGGTACTAGGTAGGCGCGACTGAGAACAGAGGTTGGCAGGGCATTGGGGTTACACTGCAGAGGGCTTTCAACAGGATACTACAGAGTTTGCATCTTATTCTGCATAGTGAGGAGCTATGGGAGGTCTGTAGCTGTAGATGGAGCATGTTCATATTTTAATTTTTTAAACTTTGATTGCACTGTAGAAGACAGGATAGAGTGGGTGGAGTGTGGGGTTTGTAAGAGGAAGGAAGCAGATGGTGAGAGCCTGAACTACACAGCAGTCATAGGAAGAGAAAAAGGAAGGGGCAATGTATTAGTCTGTTCTCACACTGTTGATAGAGACATACCTGAGACTGGGTAATTTATAAAGGAAAAGAGGTTTAATGAACTCACAGTTCCATGTGGCTGGGGAGACCTCACAATCACAGCAGAAGGTGAAAGGCATGTCTTACATGGTGGCAGGCAAGAGAGAATGAGAGCCAAATGAAAGGGGAAACTCCTTATAAAATCATCAGTTCTTGTGAGACTTGTTCACTGTCCTGAGAACAGAATGGGGGGAACTGCCCCTATGACTCAATGATCTCCCACCAGGTCCCTCCCACAACATGTGGGAATTATGGGAGCTACAACTCAAGATGAGATTTGGGTGGGGACACAGAAAAATCATATTAGGCAACATTAGGCAATGCTTGGGAAGACTCAACAAGAGCTGCTGGGCAAGCGGCTCTGGGGTAAGAGAGGGAGGAACCAAGGATATCTCGAATATTTTTAGATTGGAAGACTGAGCAGTGGTCTTCCACCAGAAGAGAGAAGAGGAGAAGGTAGCAGGTTTGGGAGGGAGAAAAGAGCATGATCTTAGTGTAGGACACAGTGAGGTGGAGGTACCATGGAGTGTTCAGGTAAAGATGCCCAGCAGGCAGGTTAGACTTAGGGCTGATAACAAGTATAACAGGGACCCAGGCTGGAGCTAGACTTGGGGGTTGAATCCCTGCTGCTGGTGAGAGTTCTGGGGAACCTGGAATAATCACCACCACTAATTATTTAATCCTAGTGTGTGCCAGGCATGTTTTCCAAAGATGTGACCCACACAACTGCATTTAGTTGTTGTGCAGTCCCCTGAAATCAGTGTTATATTTCTCCCCCAACTCACAGATGAGGAAACTGAGGCTTAGAAAGGACAAATAGGTTTCCCAGTGGTGAAACTACTAAGTAAAGAAGCTAAGATTTCTTTTTTTTTGAGACGGCGTCTCACTCTATCGCCCAGGCTGGAGTGCAGTGGCCGGATCTCAGCTCACTGCAAGCTCCACCTCCCGGGTTTACGCCATTCTCCTGCCTCAGCCTCCCGAGTAGCTGGGACTACAGGCGCCCGCCACCTCGCCCAGCTAGTTTTTTTGTATTTTTTAGTAGAGACAGGGTTTCACCGTGTTAGCCAGGATGGTCTCGATCTCCTGACCTCGTGATCCGTCCGTCTCGGCCTCCCAAAGTGCTGGGATTACAGGCTTGAGCCACCGTGCCCGGCCAGAAGCTAAGATTTAAATCCAGCAAAGCCTGTGCTTTGAACACACTGACTCCCAAACTCCCAGTGGCACTTAGACAGAGTGGAGTAATGAGGAAAATCAATATATAATGGTGTGGTGGAATTCAAACTCAGCCCCATTCTATGGATTGCACACTGGGGCTAAACACACCAGAGACAAGCAAACTTCTTAACTAAGGCAAACAAATAATTGGCCTAAATCTCTGGACAATACAAGAAAAGAAAGAGGTCCCAATTAATTTATCATTTCCTCTTGCTGTTTTTAGGACTATAGCAGAAAATCAGTAGAGTAGGGGTCAGGTTGTGAGCAAATGTTGTGGCCCTGGGCTTAAGGAATGTGCATTCTCCCAGAGAGATGAGACACACACAGAGAGGCCACAGAGGTGAGGGCCTTGAGAGTGAGGGAGCTGGAGTTCCAGCTGCTCAGATAAGGGAGCCAGGTCAGAAAGGACAGGTAAGGTTTAGGGCAGCAGAAAGGCAAAGGCACCATAGGCAGGGGAGATCCAGGGGCACAGGCATAGGGCAGAGAGAAGAGAGCCAGGCCCAGCAGTAGAATGCCTAGTATGTGTCCAGTCTGCTGCTTGCTTATGGTGACCTTGGGCAACTTATCTAATCTCCAAGAGCCTCTGGGTCCTCAACTCTGACAAAGGGGAGTGGTCTTTACCTTACAGGACTGTTGTGGGTGGTAACTTTCCTCTATTAAGAGTTTACCATCTGCCAGGCATTGTGCCCAAGACTTTAAATGATTTATTTATTGTTGTTTATTCTGGTAAAATACACATAACATAAAATTTACCATCTTAACAATTTTTTAAGTGTACAGTTCAGTGGCATTAAGGACATTCTCATTGTTGTACAACCATAGCCACCATCCATCTCCAGAACTCTTTCCATCTTTCAGAATTTAAACTCTACCCATTAAGCAAGTCCCTCTGTTCTCCCACCCGCAAGTCCTGGGAACCACCATTTTACTTTCTGTCTCTGTGATTTTGACTACTCTATGTTCATCGAGGTGAAATCATATAAAATTGTCCCTTTTGTGTCTGGCTTATTTGACTTTGCATAATGTCCTCAAGGTTCATTTATGTTGTAGCATGTGCCAGAATTTCCTTCCTTTTTAAGGTCGAATAATCTTCTAGTGTGTATATGTGTGTGTGTGCATATGTGTGTGTATCACATGCTGTTTATCATCTGTTTGTGGGCACTTGCATTGTTTCCACCTTTTGACTATTGTGAATAATGCTACAATGAACATGGAGTACAGATTCCTCTGAGATGTTGACTTCCCTTCTTTTGGGGTATATACCCAGAAGTGGAATTGCTGGGTCATATGGTCATTCTATTTTTAAGTTTTTGAGGAGCCTTCAAACTATTTTCCACAGTGACTACACCATTTTACATTCTTATCAGCAGAGTCCCAGGGTCCCGATTACTCCGTATCCTTGCCAATACTTTGTTCTTTTCATTTCTTTTTTGAGACGGAATCTCAGTCTGTCACCCAGGCTCGAGTGCAGTGGCACGATCTTGGCTCACTGCACTGAGTTCCAGTGATTCTCCTGCTTCAGCTTCCTTAGTAGCTGGGATTGCAGGTGTGCACCACCACGCTGGCTAATTTTTGTATTTTCAGTAGAGACAGGGTTTCTACCATGTTGGTCAGCCTGGTCTCAAACTCCTGACCTCAAGTGATCTGCCTGCCTCAGCCTCCCAAAATGCTGGGATTAGAAGCATGAGCTACCATGCCCAACCTCTTTTCTTTTTGTTTACAGTAGCCATCCTAATGTCCTAATGTGTGTGAGGTGGTAACTTGGTGTGGTTGTGATTTGCATCACTGATCATCAGTGATGTTGAGCATTTTTTCACTTGCTTTTTGGCTGTTTGTATATCTTCTTTGAAGAAATATCTATTCAGGTTCTGTACCCAGTTTTTTATCAGGTTGCTTTGTTGTTGTTGTTGCTGCTGAGTTGTAAGAGTTCTTTACATATTCTGCAAGTCAACCATTTATCTGAAATATGATTTGCAAATATTTTCTCCAATTCTGAGTTGCCTTTTCAATCTGTTGGTTATGTCCTTTTGATGTACAGAAGTTTTTGATTTTTACATAGTCCAATGTATCTACTTTTTTGTTTCCCATACTTTCGATGTCAAATTATTTATTTTTTAAAAACCTGTCCTCATTTTGAAGTGGGTTTTATTACTGTTATTATTTTACAGAAGGAAGAAATGGAGGATTAGGAGGTTAAGTAACTTGTCTAGGTGTTCACACCTAGACAACAGAGGAACTGGGACTAGAACATAAGCCTTTTTGACTCTAAGACTCATACTCTTAACTATTACTCCAAAGTGATGATAAACTGTGAGTCACAGCTCAGACAGTATAACAGTGATTGTGATGATTATGACATTGTTGATAATGATGATGTCATGACAGCATTGCCAAGAATGGACTAGCTCATAGAGATAACCTATGAAGTGGTAACTTTGCCTAGAATTTTCCAGCAAGTAATGGGGAGAAGGGTGGAGAGTTGAGGGGGCCTCCTTGGGAACCCCTGCATTGATAGACTTTGGACTTTATCTAGAAGATACTGAGGAACCATTGATTCCCGGGGTATTTCTGGAAATGGAATTTGTCAGCTATTTGCAGAGTAAGTTGAAAGACAAAAATCCAGAATCCAGTGGCCCAGCTTGGGAGCTGGTCCAGGGCTGGAAGCCTGATGCAGGAGCTTCCACTGTTTGTTTGAGGAGATGATTGATATTTTCTAGGTCTCTGAACAGCAGCTCAAAGAAGCTGTGGCCCAGGCTGTGGAAAACACCAAGTTTGCAAAGGAGAGGCATCAGTGGAGTCTGGAAGGTAAGACAAATGGTGAACTTTGATGTAAAATATCTTTGCCTTCTTAGAAAGCTTAGGATTTACCCATTAACTCATCCTCTATCCAAGGAATAGTAACAGCAGTTACCATAGACCAGTATAGTATGTAGACAGATGCTGAAAACTAGCAGCTACCAGCTAAATTTAGCTTATATTTTTGCTTTGTTTGGAAGACACAAGATTTTAAAAGCATCTGAATTTAAATCACTACAAATGTGCCAGGCTCTCTCCAGCTTCCCTATGGTCCCCACCATTCCCTTTATCCTGTACCAAGTTGCCATTCACACAATAGCCTCATAGGCATTTGAGTTTGCAGCCCCTAGTCTATAATAATAGAATATTGGAAAAATTAACATTTGGGAATATAATTCTGACATTTATTGAATATTTGTAATGTCAGAGACTGTGCTAATTCATGCATTCACACATAATTTTTATGCACATTGTATAAGAAAAAGGGAGGTCCTCAGAGACTCTCTTACTCAAAGTCACACCACTATAGTGCAGAGGCTTTGGAATGGAAATCCAGCTGGCTTGACTCCCATGCTTAGCCATTGGGCATTAATCACGTCTACCATGGAACATCCTTATGAGAGAACAACATGCAACCATTGGCACTGATATTGACAAGAAATTAAATGATCTGGGAAAATGTTCAGAGAAAAGAGCAGAACACATTTTATTTCAGCTCTGGTCTATTATTTCTACCCACCCAACACGCATATATGCTCAGGAAAGCATGACAGAGAAACTCACCAAAATTTTGACAGTAGTTATTTCTGGCTGATAGGAACACAGGTGAAGTGAATTTTTACTTTCATTCCTTCCTCCTTGTGGCTGAGTTTTCTCTAAGGAGGATGCATTATTTCATGATCAGGAAAAAAAAAAAAAAAGAAAACTTTTTATTTAAAGAGAAAGTGAGTTAGGAGCTTGACTGGCCTTGGTTCTCTCTCATGGGGCTCCTTTGGCTTTCCTGGTCTCTCAGAATAAGCTGGAATTTGAGCAAGGGACTAGAGTTCAATCCTCTCCCACCCCCTCAAGCTGTGATTTTAGGAAAGGGGCACCCTTGACAGCTTACCACTACAGAGAAGGGCCTCTCAAGGATATGTGGGTAGCCCTAGTGCTGGAAACCAGGGTAGGGGGTACTGAGAACCAGGAAGAAGGGCTAATGGAGAGGGAGGGAGGAAGGTGCAATGGCTAAGAAATAGTGGCTTTCTGCCCTCACCTCATCCTCAACTGGAAAGAAATGGTGACTTCTTCATGTCAGATTCAAAGTGCCTTGACAGGTAGTTTCTCTGTCTTTGTTATTGAGCCTCAAAATAACCCCAGTGACTTTAAAATTATCATCCTCATTTTACAGATGCAGAAATGGAGTTAGGTCCCCCAGGAAGCTGACTGTAATATGGAGTTTGGTCTGTAGCGTGTTTATTAAGAAGTGTCCTGGGGATCACTACCTGTGGCAGGGAGGGGAGCAGGCAGGGTAGACAGAGGGAGGATGGAGCTGAGATGCACACCCAACAGCTTCAGCCAAGTCCTGGAACTCTGCAGCTAAAGTCCACATTAGAGTTGTCCCGAGTTTACCAACATAGCTGGACCTGTAACCCAGCTGCAGCAGTCCCTGGAGATGGGCTGCCACCTTGGACAAGGCAGCTGTCTGCAGCTATGGCAGTCCCTGGAGGGACCCACAGTTGAAAGTAGTCTGCCAGCAGCACTCCCTACAGCTGGAACATCAAGCCCTTCCTCAGTGGGTGATCTGGGCGGCATATCTCTATATCCATCACTCACAGGCTCAGAAAACTTGAACGATTTTCCCAACCCAAAGTCATACAGCTCGCCGGGGACCAACACCAAGACTGCCACACTCCAGATCCAGAGTGGCGCAGATAAGAAGCAGATAGCTGGTGTGCAGTGTGCTGCCCGCAGCAGTCGCAGGCGAGGCCAGGGGGTGTTTTTGTTTTCTGAAGCTCAGCTATGAAGATTCCCTTGTGCTTCCCACACAGGTGTCAAAAGGCTGGAAAGCAGTTGGCATGGGCGGCCCACCTTGGAGAAGGAACGAGAGAAGAACTCAGCACCCCCGCATCGCAGGGCTCAGAAGATCATGATCCGCTCCAGCAGTGACAGCAGCTACATGTCTGGGTCCCCAGGAGGAAGTCCTGGGAGTGGCAGCGCTGGGAAGCCATCCTCTGACGTGGACATCAGCACACACAGCCCCAGCCTGCCCCTGGCAAGGGAGCCAGTGGTGCTTTCTATAGCATCCTCCAGGCTGCCCCAGGAGAGCCCACCTGTCCCAGAGAGCCAGGACAGCCACCCACCACTGAGACTGAAGAAACCCTTTGAGATATTGGTGAGAAAGCCTACATCCTCCAAGCCCAAGCCTCCACCCAGAAAATACTTTAAAAGTGACAGTGACCCTCAGAAAAGTCTGGAAGAGAGAGAGAAATCCTCATGCTCTTCTGGGCACACCCCACCCACCTGTGGCCAGGTAAGAGGATGGGTTCACAGGTTGACTGTTTCCAAGATCAGACTCAAATCTTGAGCATGGGCAAGTTAGAAAGTTAGTGTTAGCAGAGCCAGAATGAAAGTTTCTCTTCCTCCACCAGAAAGAAGCTGTTGCTTAGGACTCAGCTGAGGACTGACCATGGAAAGATGGGTTTGAAGGTTGACAGATAATTGAAGTCCCAGTCCTGCTTGCTGGCATCGGGGTTCCCACCCATAACACACTGGAATTTAAGGTTCCTTTCCTGTGTCATTTGTCACTCACCATGAAGGAAAAATACCAGGGTCCCTGCAGGGCCACAGTGTTTGCCTGTGGATCTTTGAGTGTCCTGCTTGTAGGGAGAATAGTGGCTTAAATAACTAAAAAGGGGCCTGGCACAGTGGCTCACGCCTGTAATCTCAGCACTTTGGGTGGCTGAGCTGAGTGGATCATGAGCTCAGGAGTTCAAAACCAGCCTGGCCGAGATGGTGAAATCCTGTCTCTACTAACAATACAAAAATTAGCCGGGCATGGTGGTGGGTGCCTATAATTCCAGCTACTTGGGAGGCTGAGGCAGGGAATTGCTTAAACCCAGGAGGCGGAGGTTACAGTGAGCCAAGATTGCACCACTGCACTCCAGTCTGGGTGACAGAGCAAGACTCCATCTCAAAAAACAAAACAAAACAAAACAAAAACAAAAGCAAAACAGAACAACAACAACAAAACAAAACAATCGAAAAACAACTAAAAAGAGACAAGAGTTGCTTACCCTGCTTCTTAAGTGAGTAGACTGATATGATTTTGAGAAACTGGCTCCTATTTCTTCCCCAGTTATCTTTGCCTCCTCACTTCCTTAGGCATGGATCCTTGGGGAGACCCCACCAATCCGTTAATTGGGGCTGCATGTAGTGGCTCCTTCCAAGGGCTATTGTGAGGATTAAAGGTAACCACTTAAGGCAAGTACCTGACAGCATCTCAGGCATACTAGCATTCATTGCCATGATCTTTCCCCATCAGGCCCCTTAAAGCCCTCCTTCCCACCCCTTGCATAAAAGGCAGGCTGACTGACAGGCAGCTGCTATGTCTTGAGCCATTTTTATGCACAGGCTAATTACACTGAGTACTTTCATGTACATTGTGTCAATTAAATCTTAGCACGACCTGATGGTGAGAGTCCCAATTGTGCAAAGAGGGAACTGAGAAACTCTCTCAAGTTCACATCACTAGTGGGTCACGGTTACCCACTATACCATGCTGAGTTTCCCATCCTTACCCAGAAGCTCCCTCCCCCATGGCGGAATGGCCCTGCGGGGGCCCCGGCCCTTCCCATAAGCACAATGTAGGGAGGTGGAAGGGGGCCTCTGGAAATCCTCTAAAACAATCTACAATGAGGGTTGGCAAGCTTCAGGAGGGGTAGCAGTGGAGTCTGGATATTGAGTAGGAGGGGTGAAAGTGAAGGAGGGAGGAGGAAGCCAGGTTACTAAAAAGGAAGTGCAATTTTGCAGAGTGCTGGCAGGATGTGGCTGGTTAGCAACACATGATGGAGTTCTCAGATGGATCTGTTCTCCCAGCCCCCCTTTTAAGCCCATATTTCATTTTCCCTTGGGCCTGAGACCTATGAGTCCAGAAGGGCAAATCAGGAGCAACCTGTTGAGAAGCCAGTCATTTTGCCTTCCTCCTGGAGGCCCAGAAAAGGAGGAGTGCAGTTGCCACAGCAGGTCTGTCTCAGTGATGCCCTCGGCAGAGCCACATAGGGCACGGAAATATTCCCAAGTAAGGTGCTGGAGAAGGAACTGAGGTGTCCTCAGGGAAGCCCAGACAGGGAACTTCCCCACAGGTCATCTTTCATGCCCTGTGTGCCTCGGCAGAACACAGGGCTCCCTCCTGTACCCGCCCCCAACAGCACAGTCTCCTGGAGACAAAGGCCGTTCTGCAGCTGCCCTCCTCTGTCTGCTCTGCTCTGTCCCACGTGGCCAGCAGATCCTTCTCCCACAAACATTTCCATAAATGCAACCAGCATGACATACTTTTATTGGGCACTCAGGGGTCACAGAGAAAGGATCATAGCACGCAATAGAAAACAGGAAGCAATTTGCTTGAGGTCACTCTCAAACTTCCCTTGACCGTTCCTGGGGATTTCTCACTGGATGTTTTCTTCCGTGGCCACAGTGTCCACTGTCTCACCCCCCCACCTTCCCTCCCTGCAGTCTTTTCTCTACAGGGTCCCAAGACTGTTGTCAAGCTGCTATGGATGACCCCCAAATCTTTCCCATCTACTCTAATTCAAGGGGACTTAACTCTCACAAGCAATATGAACTTTGGGATATTTCCTTCAACAAAAAACTGACATCTCTCTTATAGAAAATCAGCTTAAACTCTCACCTGTGCTTAAAAAAACTTCCAACACACAACAAGATTTTCTAAGAATCCTTTCTTAGAAAACAAACAAAAAACCAAACAAAAACATACTTTCTCCCCTCTATGCTGAATCAACTCTCTCCCTCTTTCCTTCTTTCTCTTCTCCCTCCCTCATCCACCAAGCACAGTTCCAGGAAACACTAGTAAGAGAAAAATTTGTGTAAAATCAAATTTATTTCAGGGGCTAATATTGAGGTCTCCCATGAAGAGGATGCAATATTGGATGTGTTGATGAAAAGACAAAACACGTTCGTGTCTGTTCCAAGATGTAAAGCTGCATTGACTGCAGTTGGTATCACACGTGGCTGCCTGTAAAAGCACTAACAATTCATGAATGTCAGCAGATGTCAACTTACAGAGCTCACAACCCGGTGAAATTAAATTTCATCTGCATGTCATTTCTCTTGTGGACAAGAGTCTTAGAGATCATCAGACCAGTATTTTAAGCTTCGAATGCCATGACTCAGCCTTACTTTTTTAAGGGCTAGTTTGAGAAGCCCAATGATTCCTTTGAAATTAGTTGACCTCTCAATATTTCATAATGCTTTCCTACAGCTCAGCTCCACAGTAGCGAACTTGAGCTGAAGCAATGCTCTGTGAATACATTTCTAACTTTTGTAGACCTTTCCTTCCCCCAAAATGTTTATTGTCAATGTAGATCTTAAATTTCAGGCCATAGATATTTGCCATTTCTTTTTTAGTCCCAAAGGATGCATTTGTTCCTTCCTCCTTCCTTCCTCTCTGGAAGGAAGCCTACAGCCATGTCAAATGGCCCATCATTACACAAATCTGGAATGAACCGGACATGGAGGTCACTGCAGTATAACAAAGCATTTCTCTTGCAGACGATCAAATACAGATGGCATCGTTTTGATGATGTCTGCCTTCTCAATCTTTTTTTCCAGATGGGTATTACATTTGGTTGGGCTGTGTCTCTAGAGCCCCCTTCTTCTGCCTCTCTGCCTGGAAAATTCTTACATAATTCTTACATAATTATGAAGCAGACAGAAAGCACTTCTCTAGGAAGCCTTCTTCACCTCTGGGATGGAACTGGTCTCTCTGTTTCCTCTGGGCCCTGATAGCACCTTAAGCACACACTGTATGATAATCCAGACTCTTCAAGTATTGCATAGCTATTCAGAGCCTAGTCCATCTTGTCCCTAGATTGTTTCTGGAAGGACCCCAAGGCTGCATCCGTGCTCAGTGGTGGAAACAATTCTGCAACAGATTGATGATGTCACCCTAGGTGCCACAGAGGGGAGCAATGGCACAGGTGCTGAGTATCTGTCATCTTTTGCAGAACACTTACTAAATATTTGAAGCGTGCTTAACAAGTGACAGCAATTGACAAGTATTTTCCTGAGTGCTCTAACCTTAGGGAACATTAGCTGCCAGGTTTTTTGCTGCCTTGTTTCTACACTGCCCTGTACCCTCCTGGGGTGGGTAGTTCACCAGGATGCAGTTGTAACTGAAGCAATGCTGGTCCCTGGTCCCTCCACACTCAAAGCCTTTTGTTCCTATCATAAAGAGCCAGGGTGTTCATGTATGTCAACAGTATGAGCCCACGACCTGGACACCAGGTTGCTGGAAGTCAAGGGATGCTCTGCGTGTCTAGGAGGTGCTGTCTCTGCCATGTCAGCACCAAGGAGAAAAAAAAAAAACCCTCTTTACATGGCTGCTGATGAACTTCTCATTGAAAGCAGCTCAATATCCGTTTTTCCATCCCAATCAAAGCGTGTCTCGCCTTCTCACAGCTTGAGGCTACCGTTTTGACACGGTCTCGCTTCCTGTTTACACCACAGGAAGCCAGAGAGCTGCTGCCACTGCTGCTACCACAGGAAGACACAGCAGGGAGAAGCCCTAGTGCCTCTGCCAGTTGCCCAGGACCTGGTATCTGCCCACAGACCAAGTCCTCCACAGAGGGCGAGCCAGGGCGGAGAAGAGCCAGCCCAGGTAAGCTTCATTGAGATCGTCCAAAAGGAAGGGTCTTTTGAAAAAAGGTACAGGGATAAGATAAGAGCACAAACTGGCCTGAGGATCAGAGTGCTCTGCATTGACACCACCGCTGGACCCGGCTGATCAATAGTCAAGGGTCCTAGGTGCTGAGCAGCAGCACCATGGAGGTGCTGTCCAGGGTGGGGAGCCTCCTGGGTGGATGGGTGATGCTGTGGGTGGTGCCATCCTGGGCAGAGGCAACAGCCCTGCTGCATTCAGGATTTCTGAGTCAGAGAATGCAATACCAGAAAAGTATAAATAGCATTTACCAGTGGTCACCTCCTCCATGAAGTGGATAGCAAGGGTGTGTCCACATGGTACACCTGACAATGCTAAGACATAACTCAAATATGTATTCGCTTGCTAGAGAGAGCATAGGACTTGAAGTCAGGGAGTCCTGGATCTGTCTGTCATTAGCATGATTCTGAGCAACCTGCTTTGCCTTTCTGAGCCCAGATTCACATGGGATGCATTCAGCAAGCACACATTGAATGCTGGCTTCGTGAGGCCCTGTGCTAGATGCTGGGGAGAGAGAGAAAGGGATGAGACCAGGTAGTCAGGTCCTGCCTCCAAGGAGCAACCAGTCGTGGCAGGAAATAAACATATAGGCTATAAACCATGACTGTTTGAGAAACACTACAGCAAAAGTTCATGAAAGACTTTTGGAGGGCTAAGGGACATTTTGGAAAGATCTAGCACATCTCACCCAGAGCAGAGGACCTGTGGGTGGAGGCTCCTCTCCTTTAGTCACCCTAATTGAGGAACATAGTAGCAAAAGCAAACGCCTCAGTGTTTAACTGACGGGAGGTTGTCACTCCAATCTGCAAAGGGCTTGCCTGTGGAACCTCTGCCTCCTGATTCTCACAACAGCCCCTTACAGCCAAGCCATTCAAAAATGCAGAAACAGGTTGGAGGCCTGGGCTCACTTGCCAAAGGCCAGTCTCTTAGATTGTGCAGAATTTCTCTTTGATATCATCAAGGTGTAATGCTCCATGATTCACTTCTTTTGAAACCTGGCATTGAGACAACGGACAGGAGGGATCAGAGTTCCTTAAACTGGGTTGCATTCCAGTAGCAAGCATCCCCAAAAAGCACACAGGCCCAGCCTTCCTCTGCCCCTCAGAAAGAGAACCAGGGCACAGTCTGCCTTACCCATGCAGATATGATGCTGGTTCAATGCTGGCTTCTGAGAAAGACTTCTATGTGCTCCAGGGCATGCCTGAGGTCCCGGCTGGCACAGAGTATTGCAATCCCCTGCTGATCACATTACCAACACCCAGGCTGCATCCCAGTATCTTCAATCAGTACCGAGGGGTGGGTGTCAGTATTTTTCAGAGCCCTCCAGATTCCAGTGTGTAGCCAAGGTTGAGAATCCTACTTCACATATTTCTTTCTACCTGGAACCTTTTCATCAGCTTTTGAGGGAGGGAAAACACTCCTTTGCTGAGCAAGCTGATCAATGCCCTGTGTAGAGGGAGAGCAGCAAACACACCGCTTCAGGGCCAGGCAGGTACATACATGAGAAATGCTGGCTAGGTGAGAGGGAGCGTGAAGAGCTATGGGAAGCTGGAGTGGCCCCATCGGAAGTTGTGCACTGGCACCTTGCTTTTTAATGACATGGGTAGGCCAAAGCACAAACGGCTGCCAACTCATGACCTTTGTCTTAAAAGTTTAAATGGCAAGAGAATTGCTTTGGCTTTTACACATTTAACACAGTATCTTGGAGGCTCCTTAGTGCAGTAGAAAGGATATGAACTTCGAAAGCCAGGAGACATGGGGTCTTGCCCGATCACTGCCATCAGATGGCCCCTTACCCTTCTTGAAATGTAAAATGCCAGAGATCAGGCCAGATATTCTCTGAGCACCCTTCTAGGCCTAAAACGCTACGATACTGTGAGATTAGCTCCTACTTCTGGTTCTTCACTCCTGCCTTTTGGCAGCTCAGTCAGGTAATAGCACCTGGAGTTCACCCACCTGGGTGTCCCCCACTTCTGCTAGTCTCCTCCTCTTGAATACTTCTTGCTGTTCAGCTTGGAAACTAGAATTTAGGAAGAAAAGTCACAGTATGATGTAATGCACAGCTTTGGCCTTGTTTCTGCACTGTAGTGACCCAAACATCCCCGATAAAACACCCACTACTTAAGAGGCAGGCTCGGATGGACTATAGCTTTGATACCACAGCCGAAGACCCTTGGGTTAGGATTTCCGACTGCATCAAAAACCTGTTTAGCCCCATCATGAGTGAAAACCCTGGCCACATGCCTCTACAGCCCAATGCCAGCCTGAGTGAAGAAGATGGGACACAGGGCCACCCAGATGGGACCCCACCAAAGCTGGACACCGCCAATGGCACTCCCAAAGTTTACAAGTCAGCAGACAGGAGCACTGTGAAGAAGGGTCCTCCTGTGGCTCCCAAGCCAGCCTGGTTTCGCCAAAGCTTGAAAGGTTTGAGGAATCGTGCTTCAGACCCAAGAGGGCTCCCTGATCCTGCCTTGTCCATCCAGCCAGCACCTGCTTCCAGGGAGCACCTGGGACCACACATCCGGGCCTCCTCGTCCTCCTCCTCCATCAAGCAGAGAATCAGCTCCTTTGAAACCTTTGGCTCCTCTCAACTGCCTGACAAAGGAGCCCAGAGACTGAGCCTCCAGCCCTCCTCTGGGGAGGCAGCAAAACCTCTTGGGAAGCACGAGGGAGGACGGTTTTCTGGACTCTTGGGGCGACGGGCTGCACCCACTCTTGTGCCCCAGCAGCCTGAGCAAGTGCTGCCCTCGGGGTCCCCTGCAGCCATGGAGGCCAGAGACCCAGGTGTGTCTGCGTCCCCTCCCCCAGGGCTGCAGCCCAATCAGAAAACTCTCCCCACTGGCTCCGACCCGCTTCTAAGGCTGCTGTCAACACAGACTGAGAAATCTCAAGGTCCAGTGCTCAAGATGCCAAGCCAGCGAGCACGGAGCTTCCCCCTGACCAGGTCCCAGTCCTGTGAGACGAAGTTACTTGACGAAAAGACCAGCAAACTCTACTCTATCAGCAGCCAAGTGTCATCGGCTGTCATGAAATCCTTGCTGTGCCTTCCGTCTTCTCTCTCCTGTGCCCAGACTCCCTGCATCCCCAAGGAAGGGGCATCTCCAACATCATCATCCAATGAAGACTCAGCTGCAAATGGTTCTGCTGAAACGTCTGCCTCAGACACGGGGTTCTCGCTCAAGTGAGTTTCTACACCTGGTGTTTCTCTGTATCTTTCTCATCTTTATTTTTAAAAATAATTCTATATATCATTTAAAAATTCTCAGATACACTGATTAAAGAATTGTTCTGCCTCTTTCTTTCCGTGTGTGTGTGCAGATGTCTGAGAGTGTGTGTGTGTGTGTGTGTGTGTGTCTGTCTGTAGGTATTATACCTCCGCCTTCCATATTAAGGAGGAGTTTTCACAACACCTAGCTTCAGGAAGGCTGGGAGGTAGGAGGTAGGACTGGCTCCCTGGTGCATTGCTCATGAGGGCTGATGCACACCTGTGGACATTTGGAAGGTTGATGCACATCTGAAATGTCCTGCGGTTATTCAGAAAGACCAGAATGAGGCCAGATTATCCATCGGGAATTCTTACTGCTCTCCAAATGGAATCCACTTGTACTCTGCACATGGGTTCAACTCCCTGGTCAGGGAGTTAGGATGTCTGGGTCCTAGTCTCAGCTCAGGCACTGAGTCTGACTACGAGCAGGTTCTTTCCATGCTAACCCTCAGATTCCTCATCAGCTCAAATTAGGAGATGAATGAGACCTTCTTTGCAGAACCAAGGGGATGTCAGGCATGCCATGGGGTTCCTGCGGTAGGGCTGGGGCTTGGTCTTCCCTCTGATCAAAGTAGCTCTGCATTTATTAATTTTATTTATTGTTCTTATGCTGCTGGGAAATATCTGTAGAGTGAAGGGATGCTAGTATCTACTCATAGATTTGTTGCATCAAATAATATGCACATAAATGCTTGGCACCACACCTGGGATAGAATAATTATACAATTACTGTTATCTCTTTTTAATAGGATTATTCATACTGTGTGTTGTTTCTCCCTATGAAAGCCTTTCAGAGCTGAGAGAATATACAGAGGGTCTCACGGAAGCCAAGGAAGATGATGATGGGGACCACAGTTCCCATCAGTCTGGTCAGTCTGTTTTCTCCCTGCTGAGCTCAGAAGAATTAAAACAACTCATCGAGGAGGTGAAAGTTCTGGATGAAGCAACATTAAAGGTAGGTTTCCTTTGTAAGCACCTGCAGCAACCAATGGCTTATTATGGCTGTGTGGCCACCTTAGTTGGGCCAGAGGGGAAGTAGCTTGAGTAGCCTCCTGACATCAGACCCAGGTTGTGTCCTGTGATGGTTGGACATGGTAGCACTTGGCCACAGTAAGATTTTCCATTTGAAGAGAACCTTTTAGCTTGTGAACCGCTTTCAAAAGAAGGGTTCAATGACTTCTTGAATCTTCTTTTGTCATTTTATAAATGAGAAAGGTAAGGCTCAATCAAGGTTACAAAACCTAGGTTTTCTGTCTCCAAGTTCAAGTTCAATGCTGTTTCCACATCCCATGGGCTGCTGTCCTGGCATGTGTCTGTTGTGGGATGCTGTCCATTGTAAACAATGTGGGTTACAAGAGCTCTCACCTGGAGCTTTCACTATTTCCACTGTGCATGGAGAGGTGGCTGATCCCAGGGCTCACAAGGCCCCCACACTTCTGTCAAGTCATTCTGAAAGTCTCACTTCCCATATGTTTTCTGAGCATGACCCAAAGGGGTGTGGGGAGGAAGTGGCCAGGCTGAGCTGGGGCCAGCAGTCAGATGAGCTCGGGCTTATAGGTCCTGCACCCTCTAGCTGCTGCCCCAGGCCTACGCAGCCTTTTGGCACTAGAATGATCCAGACTAGGATGAGAGGATAAGGAGGTTCTCATTTTCCATACAAGGAGGCCTCGTAGCTGCAATTTCCACATCAAAAGTGTGGGTGAGTCTGGTAAGCACAAGGTGCTGCTGTGCTGAGATTCTTTCTCTGTGGCTTTCACTCATCACCTGGGACCATCATCCCCCAGGACCTTATTCAGTGCAAATGAAATAACATAAAGAGCTGTTCTGCCTGAGCTGCTCTGGAGAGAGTATTTGCTTTCTAACCTGAGAATAGCCTTCCACAAGGCAAGTAACCTGATACTTGGGTAAGAGTTGAGAGATTTGGGCTAGTGTTGGGGCTTGGAGGTGAGGGTGCAGTGAGGTACATTCATCCTTCCATGCTTTTGGGTCTTAGGGGCTCCAAGTCTTAGGATCATAGGGACAGCTGCAAGTCAGGTGCTCTAGTGGCCCTGAGCAAGTGAATTCTTTGATATAAATTTACTCCTTAGTGCCAAGGTACAAACACGTGGCCCAAGAGCCTGTAGGTGTATTTTGTTTGGTCTGCATAGTGATTAAAAAAATACTGAATTCTATATATGACAAAACCTGAATTGAAACCTGGACTTTTTTTAGGGAAGTGATCTGGTAGCGCTAGGTCTGTATTCCTATGTAGAGCTGACCCTTTGAGCAGATGTACTCATTGGCTCTCTGCTATCACTCACATCTGCCCATTTTGCTCATTTTAGGGACCTGCCTAATTCCTATAGGCATCTGAGTTTGAGACTTCTGCTCTAGACTGGAATAGGAGTCTCTGACTATGTCCTGGCTCCATGTGAGTCCTGGTCTAGGCTAGGAAGTACTGTAGTAGTGTGAGTGTGTGTGTGTCACACTTGCACACCGTGCATTGGGGCAAGATGTTAGCTGGATTTCCTTAGTGCTGCTGCTGTGACCCATGGAGAAGTAGAAGGGAAGAAGGAGCAACCAATTCCTGCAGAAGAGCCCTGATCCGTGTTTATTTTATTTTATTTTTTTTAACCTGAAGTCCTACAACCTGACTTCATCTCACACTGTCCAACATGCTATGATTTCTGGCTGATTCATGGAACGCCCCCTGCCTGGGTGTGGATGGGGTGAATGAGAGAGGAAAATAATTATGCTTGCTGCTTTACATACATTTTTTTTCTTCTAACCTTCCCATGACTCCTGAAGAGTCCATTCTTTACAGATGAGGAAACTGAGGTTTGAGGAGGTGATGTAACTTGGGGGCTGGCCAAGCTGGGGTTTGAGATAACAAATCAGTCTGATGTCAGTCTGATGTTAAACTGTTCATCCTCTTGCAGTAAAATTGTTTTTGAATGTATGTATTTCCTCCTGCAGCAATTAGACAGCATCCATGTCACCATCTTACACAAGGAGGAAGGTGCTGGTCTTGGGTTCAGCTTGGCAGGAGGAGCAGATCTAGAAAACAAGGTGATTACGGTGAGTGGTCAAGTGAACCTGAGGTTCCTCCTTTAATTAACTTTAATCTTTGTTGGCCTAAAAATCCTCTAGCATTGAGGAACCTGAGGTTCAGAGGGGAGGTTCTGCTTCATGCTTGGATCTTACAGCCTGGTGATTCTAACGATGTAAGAATTTTTCTAACACCAAAACAATTCAGAGAAGCAAAGAGCTTTGCTCCCATCATAGAAGCAAAACTACAGGTACCATATTTTAGTGATTTCCATGCATGCTATCACTCAGTCCTCTTAATTATAATGGACATCATTAAAGAGGCTGAGGCAGAGACATGAGATTTTTTTGTGTTTGTTTATCCCACATATCTTGCAGAAAGTGGACCAAGAAGTGGTTGGAGGTAAAGAGTCAGAATTTCTAGGGGAGGAGCTATAAAAGTGTCTAGACTACCTACGAGAGTGTTTCTCAAAATGCATTCTGCCAAATGAGACTGAGCATTTCTCTATGAGAAAAGAATTCTTTGTTGAAACATTTTGGGAATCCCCATAATACCCTGCCAATACTTAGAAATCTGCCATGCAAATTTGCATTGTAGACCCTCTAATGCCTTTTGCTTAGGAATCTGCCATGCAAATTTGTATTGCAGAGCCTCTAATGCCTTTTGCTTAGAAATCTGCCATGCAAATTTGCATTGTAGACCCCCTAATGCCTTTTGCTTTTTAAAAGTAGACATTTTCAGAGCTTTTGTTTAACCCAGTATTTCTCAAGTTTCTTTGATTTAAAAAAAAAATTTCTTGGCCGGGTTGTTGGCTCACACCTGTAATCCCAGCACTGTGGGGGGCCAAGGTGAGAGGATTGCTTGAGCCCAGGAGTTTGAGACCATCCTGGGCAACACTGGGAGACCCTGTCTCTATTTTTAAAAAAATAATAGGAAAAGCCCTTTTCTTACACAATACCCATAAATATGTCATCGAATCAGTGTTTTGAGAAAACTGCTTTGGGGAATCCTGACTTACGGCAGGTGAGGCAAAAGATCTTAGTTGGACTCCCAACTAGAATTGTGCTGATACAGTTTAGGACATTGTGTTGGGATGGATTCTGAGGGCTTACCTGGTCATTATTGCTGGTGATCTCTGCTCTGGATGGAGAAGGAGGCAATGCTGGTCTCTGTGCCAGCAGCTCCAATCTAGGACACAATTATCTTTAATCTTTGTTGGCCTAAAAATCCTCTAGCATTGACTAACTGGTTCAATCCTCCTCCAGCAAGTATGTGGACTTGACTTGAGTGATTTCTGGTCCTGACTTCCTTTGGTTTGCTCAGGTTCACAGAGTGTTTCCAAACGGGCTGGCCTCCCAGGAAGGGACTATTCAGAAGGGCAATGAGGTTCTTTCCATCAACGGCAAGTCTCTCAAGGGGACCACGCACAATGATGCCCTGGCCATTCTCCGCCAAGCTCGAGAGCCCAGGCAAGCTGTGATTGTCACAAGGAAGCTGACTGCAGAGTCCATGCCCGACCTCAACTCCACCACTGACTCTGCAGCCTCAGCCTCTGCAGCCAGTGATGTTTCTGTAGAATCCTGTAAGTTCTCCCAACTCCCACATGGGCCACATCCTCTTTGGCCATGTGTGGCCAGACCTGATGGGGCTACTCGGTAATTTGTGACCCCAAGAATATGTGGCCTGCCTAGTACACTGTTTGACATGTATGTCTGTGTTTACATGTGCCTGTGTGCAAACATGGGGGCAGCATCACCCCGGGCTCACTTGATGCCCAGGGCATCTATGGCCTGGGAGAGGAGAGGATCCCTAACAGAGACCTTGTGTTTTTCTTAGCAGCAGAGGCCACAGTCTACACGGTGACACTGGAGAAGATGTCTGCAGGGTTGGGCTTCAGCCTGGAAGGAGGGAAGGGCTCCCTGCATGGAGACAAGCCTCTCACCATTAACAGGATTTTCAAAGGTGTGGGATGTGTCTGGTTCTTTGTGGGTTCTCCAGTTGTGGGCATGTGGCCAGGCCCCCAAAAGGCTTCTGGGCACTTTCTGGGCTATGTTGGTTTCCCACAACTCCATGTCCTCTTCATAGGCATGCTGGTCTTTTTAGGGCTCAATTCTGCTTTTTCTACTTTTTCTCCTTTGCTCTGACATCCCCTGAATCCCTGGTGTGTTTTGATGGGTCCTCATAAACACCTAAGTCCTGGGCTTGGTTTGGGTTGGCAGGGCCAGGACTCTAGGGTGAGGCAGTGGGGCACCGGCCTATGGTGCAAAATTTTAAAGGGGTGCCAAAATACACAGTAACCCAGATCAATACTATTTTAATGCAGTGTTTTTTTTTTTAAAGTTAATTTTAGAAAAACATGTTGAACAAAATATCGAAGTTTAAATAAAGACGGTCTGACTTTGTACTGCACACTTGGCCTCATTTGCCTTACCCTAGTCCTCGACACATCAGCTCCTGCCTTTATTTAAAATTTTGTTATTTGGTTCATCAGGGATTGGAGTACAAATCAGTCTGATATGGGGGTCACTTGGATTTTCCTGTGAAAATCATGAATGACTGTGGCAACCATGTAAAACCACCCCTGATTCTTTGGTGTTCCTCAAATTGGAGGTCTCCAAGCCACAGAGCAAGGGGTTGTAGAGAGAGGAGTACTGGAGAGGGAGGCAGGTGAGCTGGGTTCTAGTCCCAGCTCTGCCTGTAACATGCTGAGTGACCATTCCCTTCTGGGCCTGAGGCTCCTCATCCATAAAAGGAGGTAAAGAGGTACAGGTGTGTGTCTGAGGGCTCTTAGGACTGAAACCCAAAGGGACTCTCAGCTGTGTCCCTCACCCACCATAAGCTCCTGCTGCCAACTGGTTTCGTTACAGGAAGTTCTGCTGCAGCTGCAGAAACCCAGAAGGTACAGTGAGGCTTACATGGCATTACCCCCAGAATCCATGTTAACCCCAATTCTGGGAAAGATATTTCTAATTTTTTAAGGTCAATTTAGAAGGAACATTGGGTTCAATGTCAAGAGGACTAGATTCTAGTGTTAGTTCTGCCACATGACCTTAGTAGCATGACCTTGGACAAGTCACTTCACCACCATGGACCCATTTACTTAAATGTTTAGGATGAGACTGCCAGCTGCAGCGTGATGTGGGAGGGGAGATGCAGATTCTGGAGCCAGAGAGTCTGGGTTCCAGCCCAGGGCCTACCACTAGCAGCTGTGAAGCTCTGGGCCAGTTACTTGAGTTCTTGGTTTCCTCAAGTGTTAAAAGGAAACACAAATAATACATCCCTCATAGGGTTACTGTCATAAATGCAAAACATTAGCACAATGCCTTTTAAAATAATTGCCCAATACACTTTAGCTATATTTTCATTACTATCATTAGTATTGTCTTCTACTCTTACTCAGGATTTGTGAAGACCACTGTGTCAAATGGATGGGAAATTTTCTTTTAATATAAACAAGTAAAATAGCATTGTTTTCACATGCAGCTTTGAAATAGTGGGGGGCATATATGTTTGTTTCCTTTTTTATGTGCACACAGAGGACTTCATGCCACTCAGAGGCAAGATCCCTGTAAAGATTGTTGCACAAAAGTCTCACTAGCCCTCTTCCCATACCACCCAATGCTGATGTCCTCATCAGATGTGGAGAACAAATGTGAAGGGGATAGGATATTGGGTCAGTGTCCAAAGCAGGGTCTGGGCAGGACTCAGTTCCCCAGAGTCTTCTATGAACTATGGATGGTGCTCCAGCCAGGCTAAGACGCGGAGCTGCCTGATAGTTCCCTCCCCTGGAGACAGCATGGGCTATCCCTTTCCAAGGGCCATGGAGAGCTGCAGCCTGGTGCCCTAACCTCTGAGTCACCATCTTAAGAGATGCCTCATTTTATAACCACCAACAAGCAAGCTCCCAAGGGATGATGCCCCACTCTCTACCAAGCTATCCTGGCTCCCTGGAGATCAAGGAGAAGAGGCAACTTTTCTTGTTCCCCATCATCTGTGGAACCCATTATCTTCTCCCTTTTAGGAGCGGCCTCAGAACAAAGTGAGACAATCCAGCCTGGAGATGAAATCTTGCAGCTGGCTGGCACTGCCATGCAAGGCCTCACACGGTTTGAAGCCTGGAACATCATCAAGGCCCTGCCTGATGGACCTGTCACAATTGTAATTAGGAGGAAAAGCCTCCAGCCCAAGGAAACCACAGCTGCTGCAGACTCCTAGGCAGGACATGCTGAAGCCAAAGCCAGTAACACATAGTTCCTATAACCGCTGATTCTCAGGGTCTCTGCTGCCGCCCTACCCAGATGGGGGAAAGCACAGGTGGGCTTCCCAGTGGCTGCTGCCCGGGCCCAGACCTTCTAGGACACCACCCAGCAAAAGGGTTGTCCCTAAAGTAAGGGCAGAGTCACACTGGGGTAGTTGATACAAATTGTAGACCGTGTAAAAAGAGAGCTTAATGATAATACTGTGGTGCCACAAATAAAATGGATTGTGATTTCATATGAAACTCATGCCTGGCTTTGAAAAATGTTTCAAGTACTGTAACTGTGTCATGATTCACCCCCAAACAGTGACATTTGTTTTTCTCATGAATCTGCAATGTGGGCAGAGATTGGAATGGGCAGCTGATATCTGTTTCACTTGGTGTCAGCTGGAGTCATGCAAAGTCATGCAAAGGCTGGGACCATGTGAGATTATTCACTCATACATCTGGCCGTTGATGTTGGTTGTTGGCTGGGAACTCACCTGGGGCTGGTGGCCTGAATGCTTATAGGTGGCCTCTCCTTGTGGCCTGGGCCGCCTCACAACATGGTGTCTGGATTCCCAGAATGAGCATCTCAGGAGTGCAAGAGCCATGAAGAAGCTGCATCTTGTTTATACCTTTGCCTTGGATGTCGCATAGCACCACCTCTACTATACTCCATCAGTTAGAGCTGACACCAACCTGCCTAGGCTTAAGGGGAGAGGAAATATGGCTGGGGTCATTTATGAAATATACAATTTGTCACATGAAACATTTGCAAAATTGTTTTTGTTTGGATTGGAGAAGTAATCGTAGGGAAGGGTGGTGGAGCCAGTAAACAGAGGAGTCCAGGTGAAGCACCAAGCTCAAAGCGTGGACAGGTGTGCTGACAGAAGGAACCAGCATGTATATGAGGGTATCAAATAAAATTGCTACTACTTACCTACCACATGCCAAGCACTGTGCTCAGGGCTAAATGGACATTGACTTTAGTGATCACAGCAGCTTCTACAGTGTACGGTTCTGTGCCAGTGTATTGATATGAGGGCAAAAATGTACAGTAAATAGATTATCCAGCTGGTAAGTGATGTGGCAGATTGAGTCCTTCCTTCTGTGATTCGGTAGAGACTGTCAGCCCAAGATGCTTTAAGTGCACAACATTATAGGGAATACCTGAGTGCCTGGCCAAAGGGATATTTGGTCTGGTCATCTCTGGGTGCCTGATTGCCAAGCTAAGGACCAGGCAATGTGACTTAACATCAGCAACAACCAGCATCCCTTGACCAGGCCTGGGCCAGAGTATTGGTCTCTTCTCAGCTTCTGATCTTGTGAAGTAAGGATGTGGGGGAAGACCTGGCAAGGAGAACAGATGGAACACAAAAAGTAGTAATTCTCAGGCCATCATCAGTGGAGCCATGTTAATGCAATCCGATGGCTTCTCTAGGGTCCACAGGAAGTGAAGAATCTGTTTCCCAGCAGTAGACTCAGAAAACCCAGCTGGGCTCCTAACCTTCCTGTAAACCCCTTTAATGGCTTCATTAGAGCAGGCATTCAGTTCACTGTTCTATTCATCCCAAGGAATAACGGGTTTAGAGCAGTTTCTGTCCTGCTGGTTAACTTGTTTGGCCTTCTACTTGGCTACACAGGGCTGTACAAGGCGATCCCATCTTGGTAAGACCACCACCTCAGAGTATGGAGCTCAGAGGGGGCAGGCATGAAGTTTCCTTGGCTGGTGCACCTAGAATTGGCTGAACTCATGAGAAGTTGATATAGAACAGCACTTGCCACAGAGTGGGGACTTGGTAAGCACTTAATGAATGAATGAATTCTAAGTCAATCCAAGAGTCTGATGATTTCTTGAAAAGGGTGTTAGCTAAAAGATCTTAAGGCATGATTGTGGAATCTGTAGTTGCAATAGAACACAGAAAGAGGAAGCTTTCTGCCCCCTTAACACTGAGCTGTCGTGTTTTAAAGCTTGCTCACATCTGGGCACATTTAAGAGACAGTCACCCCAGGACTCAAAAATAGGGAAGTAACAGTAACACAGGGGAAATGTTTTCTGTTTGGAGGAGCAAAGGCTGAGAACACTGTGAAAACATCCTGCACGCGCGCAATAGTAACCTGGGTAAATCCAACGTGAAGGGATTTTAGTCAGACACCCGTGGTCTTTCTTACAAGGAAGGTGGCGGGGGTGCAGATAAGGTTGCTAGAGAATGTTAGAGGATCCCTCTCTGGATCAGAGATAGGGAAAGAATGGCTTTCCCTATCTCTGCTTGGCTTGCATGGCTGCTGAGGCCCCTTCCAGGTGGCAAGGCTGTGCTCCCTGGTTCTGATGATGTGCCTGGGTGGACATGGCCCCTGTGGGTTTGTGCAGTCTTGCAGCAGGATCTAGAGGGGAGATTCCAGCCAGGGCTGCTAGAGGGAAGCTTGCTCGTCTATCTTTCCTAATGGCAGGATGGCCTGGCCAGGGCCTGGAAGACAGAGACCTCCTGCCTCCGCCTCAGTAAGAAGACAAGGAAAGGCAAATGCCCAGGGGAAAGAAAAAGAAGGCTCTTCTCCCCAGAGTTCCCCATGCAGACGTGAGTACATGCTCAGTTCAGAATCACTTCCAAGAACTCATCCCTAATGCTGCAGATTTGGGCTGGAACAGATTCACACTGCCTGGTTTCATTGAGGACATGGAAGTCCACCATGAGGGGATAAAGAGAGAAAAACAAATTCATCAAATGGAAGATACATTGGAAGTGTTTTTCCTTAATGGTTATCCCATGTTTAAACCATTATTTTCCAAGTTGACACCTTTTTTAAGGAAAAAAAATCTTTTGTGGCAGTAAAGCCATATACAAAGTCTCTATCAGAAAAATACATTTGAGGGTCTGCAGCACAAGACTGAGGGAGCTGTAGATGCTTAAAAGGCAACAGGGCCTGGTTTTCAGTGGCGACGATGATTCTCTATGACAGTCAGGGAAACGTGGTCTCTGACAGTGATGGGCACATAAAGGCTTGGGGCCAGAGTGCATCACACGGTGTCCAGCCCGAGTCCCCATCAGATGGTTAGAGGCCTGGGTCTACCCTGCCAGGAGAGGCATGTTTGGGTAACAGGCAGATGGAGTTCAGAGCACATGAATGGCTCATCGCATGCCAACCCTGAGTGGGGCAGGAGGCAGGAAGGGTGGGCTGCCGCCTCTGGTTGGCATTCTCAGAGATGTGTAGTCCATCGGCTTGTTCCAAAGAGTGAACACAGGCCTCCGTGTGCTCCCAGGCTCCTTGGTGTCCCAACAGCTGGAGCTCCTCGATGAGTCACGGGAGTTCTTTGCCAAGAAGTAATGATGGCATTACTCATGGAATTGCTTCACTGCTTTCTGAAGGTTGGCATAAAACCGGGTCATGCTGCGGGGGAAGAAGGAGTCCACCACGTTCTGTGGGAGGTAACCGCTGAGGTCGGTATGGAAGAATGTGACCAGGTTGGTCTTGGTGGGTTCCCTGTAAAGGCAACAGCAGAGCTGTGTTACGATCTGCAGCAGAGATGCTGGGGATGAGCACCAGGCAGGTGAGCAGAGCCTAGCCCAGTGGAAATGGCCATGATTGCGTCTCATCCCTTGCTGTGCCCTCCACCCAGGGGTCCTCTCTGGACCTGCTCATTTTCAGGATGGAATCTCGTCCTGTCAAGGATGCATTCCACAGCCTCTCCAAGCCTCCAGGGAGGGAGAAGTCCCTACTCCCAGTCCAAAAAGGCAGTACTCTGCTGCCTGATTCACTCAGCAAATGCTTTCGGAGAACTCACTTTGTGCCAGGCCCTGAGAGGAACGAAGAGATGTTGCTCTTCACTATTTAGGGTCTGCAACCTCCTGGGGGCTCCTGGGACCCTTTCAAGGGGTCTGCAACATTAACACTATTTTCATAACAACACTAACACGTGATTCGCCTTCCCTCACATGCATACGGTGGAGTTTTCTGGAGTTTACATGATGTGTGATATTGCAACAGACTGCAAGCAGAAGCAGGTATGAGCTTCTGTTAAGCTGACATGAAAGAGATGGGCAAAAATGTAAAAATGCCACTCTTTTCACGATATTTTTTGTTTTTTAAAAACACAGGTTTTAAAAATAAAGTTATTTAACATGCAGTGAATTTTTATGTTAAAATATTTTTAACATTTCTCAATTTCCCAGTTACAATTTCAAATACATCAAATAATGATAGCTATAACCTCCATGAACAAAGGTCCTATGAAGCCCTCAAATATATTTAAGGGTATAATAAAGCCTTATGCCAAAATTTTGAGAACTGCTATTTAGAGAACTGGCAAATACTTTGAGCACCTATGAAGGGATTTTGGCCAGGGGGTGGCAGGAGCTCAGAGGATGGCAGGTGGCACAGATGCAGACTGGAAGTCCAGAATCAAAGGGGCACACAATGTGGGGACGGAACACAACTTGGTAGGGACATGAAGCAATCTTCACTGTGACAAACTTCTCAACGGCCAGGACAACAAAGGTAGTATGGGCTTTGTGGAGTTCATTTGGCATTTTATTTGAATGCAACTGTCCAGAGCCTCAGCCTCACCAGGAACCCCAGGTAGCTCTATGCCTGCTCATGAGATGTTTCCTGACATCATGCAGGCTACAGGTTTGGAACTGGAGACCTTTTAGAATCCCACTCCTCAGGGCCAAGCACGGCGGCTCACACCTGTAATCCCAGCACTTTGGGAAGTCGAGGCGGGTCAGTCACCTGAGCTCAGGAGTTTGAGACCAATCTGGACAACATGGTGAAACCCCATCTCTACTAAACATACAAAAATTAGCCGGGCATGGTGGTGGGTGCCTGTAATCCCAGCTACTCGGGAGGCTGAGGCAGGAGAATCGCTTGAACCTGGGAGGTGGAGGTTGCAGTGACCCGAGATTGCACCACTGCACTCCAGCCTGAGTGACAAGAGCAAAACTCCATCTCAAAAAAGAAAAAAAAAAAAAGAATCTCACTCCCCAAAGTCATATAGAAGGACGACTGGGGCCTGGAGCAGGATGGGGGCCAACAGATCCATAAGACGGGAGAGCATGTGCTCCTCTGGCTTTTCTCCTCTGCTTGTGCCCTGCTTCCCCAAAGAGGGTGAACTCCAGGGGACAGGGAATTCCTTCTGTCTCAAAGCCTTAGCATCATCCACACTCCACCTTTCCCTCACCCAGCAACCCCTGCCCATCCTGCCTTTGCTAGGGCCTTCTCTCTCCTCCTCCCACTGGGCCTCCTCTGGCCCCCATCACCTCTCAGCAGCATCCTCTTTAGAAACATGAACAGGTGAGTGAGAAATGAGACTCCGTGATCATGTCTCCCTCTGGGTGAGGACTGGGCTTTGTGGTGGGTGGAACATGGGAGAGGCCATGTGGGATGGGACAAACTCTTCCTCACAGTGGCCTTGGTGAGTGGTAGCTCTTGCGTGTACACCACTATGTGACGACAACAACAGAAAGGGCAAAAGGGGGCACAGAGGAGTTGTAGGTCACCCAGTCTCCCCTCAGAAAAGGCTGGGATGAAGGCATCCACTACGGTTGCTAGAAGGATTTAATGAGAGTAGGCGTGAAGCACACTTAGCATCCTTTCTGTGCACAGAGCAAGTGCTCCAGAAATGATACTGTAATGCTGCCTTGACCACAGATACAGGCTCCTCCACCTTGAGAACGCATTTCCCCCACCCCCCGCAGTCACTTGGAGCTCAACCACCACTACCTCTGGCCTCAACACCACCTCACCCCCGATGAGTCCTCTTGCCCTCTTGCTCACAGCCTCTTGCTCAAGAGAGCAAGAGGAGAGAGAAGGCCCTAGCAAAGGTGGGATGGGCAGAGGTTGGTGGGTGAGGGAGAGGGTGGAGTGCAGATGATACTAAGGCTTTGAGATGGAAGGAAGTCCCTGTCTCCTGGAGTTCACCCTCTTTGGGGAAGCAGGGCATCACAGCAGTTAAGACTGAAGTCAGAGCATGTCCTGCTCAGGCCTCCCCAATGGCTTCTCATTTTATTCAGAGGAAAGTCCCCAACAGGCTGTGGGCCCTGATACCTCATAGGCCGAATGTCCTAGCCTCTCCCCTTGCTAACACAACACCTCCCTCTGTGCTGTTCCTCAAAGGCCGTGCTTTTGCTCTGGCTCCTGCTCCTACTTCTGACACTTTGCATCTATCTGCTCATACCCCTGCCAGAATGCTCACTCCACCAACATGCCCAAGACTCCCTGCATTTGTGCTTTGTTCAAATGTCTTATTAGGGAAACCCCCTAGACGACCCACTCACACCTTTCCCTGGCACCTTTATCTGGGTTTAGTTTTCCCCAAGGCGCTTAACATCTGATACTTACTAGAGCATCCACGAGACAGAACTACTTACATTTGTGTTTAGTCTATCTCCTCCTGCCTTCATTGGAATCTAAGTTCTAAGAGGACAGATACTCTAGCTGTTTTGAGACATCAGTATCTGCGTTAAGAGCCCACATTCTGGAGCCAGAGGGCCAGAATGAGACTGTGGCTCTCTTACTTGCTGGCTATGTGACCTTGGATAAGTTACTAAACCTCTCTGTGCACCCACCATTCTTATCTTAAAAATCAGGATCACAACAGTGCCTTAGGGTTGTTATAAAAATAGTTAATTTATATAAAGTGCTTAGAATAGTGGCTGACACAGTAGTGCTGTCTAAATGTTTGCAGCTGCTGCTGCTGCTATTATTGCCGGCTGAATCTAGTGTCCAGAATAGGCCTATCTTCACAGAATAATAAGAGAATAATCATTGTCACAGATTTCAGATCCACAGCCTCATGAGAATAACTGCACAGAGCAGGCTCTGGAAGAAAGTTTTACTGAGAACACATGATGTGTTTAATCAAGTAGACAGGAGTTGGAAGAGTCAACACTTGAATTAAAACCCTCATATAGGCAGGGTTTTGTGGGACTCCAACCAACCTATCAGCAAAATCCATGCAATTGGGCCAGGCGTAGTGACTCATGCCTGTCATCACAGCACTTTGGGAGGCCAAGACAGGGGGATCATTTGAGGTCAGGAGCTCAAGACCAGAATGGACAACATGGTGAAACCCCAGCTCTACTAAAAATACAAAAATTAGCCAGGCATGGTGGCAGGCACCTGTAATCCCAGCTACTTGGGAGGCTGAGGCAGGAGAATTCCTTGAGCCTGAGAGGCAGAGGTTGCCAAGAGTGAGCTAAGATTGCACTGCTGCACTCTGGCTTGGGTGACAGCCAAACTCTGTGTCAAAAAAAAAAAAAAAAATAAAAAATCTACGTGATACCTTTGCTATGGGCATTGACACTACCCATTATATTGTGCATTCCACTGAAAAGAAGACAGCAATGGGATTCAGCCCCTGAGAAGAAAGGACTCTGCCTCTTATTCTGAAAATTCCTCTCTGTCAGACCCGGCACCATTGAAAGGTGAGTCTTAGCATCTGACTACTAGGTGGGAGAGGACAAGGAAATGAGTTCAGGCCAGGGCATCTAGGGCACCTATATATTGAGAGAACTGAAACTGAGCACAGGTGTGTATGTTTGTGTGTGGCAGAGCACAGCTGTGCTATTTTCAAACTCAAAATTGTGTTACATCTAAGAAAAGTCTTCATGTGATGTCTGAAAACCCAGCTTAGCAAAGAGGGTAACATAAAGGTGCCAGGTCTGGGCTTGGTATAATCCCATGACACCGAGGCCCACCTCCTGGGACAATGTGGTAGAAGCACGGACCCCTTCCCTCCAGGCGTCTGTGTGGAGACTGCAGGGAACACTACGACACACCTGCAAGGTGCAGTTTCTTTCGCTGTCAACTTGCATGATTCCCAGAATAAATGAGGGACAGGTAATTCATTACACAGAAATTTCCTGGCAAGAGCCTGGCCATGACCTGTGGCAAATGGGAATAGAGAGTCCCCGGGGTCAATTCTGAGGCTGACTTACAGTGTGGTCTCAGAACTGCCCTTTAGGCCTGAGTTCTGCCACATTCCTTGCCAAGGAGAGATGATCACTGAGTGAAATGTGGGGTGGGGACTGCTATCTTCAAAGCTGCTCCTGTCTGGCAGAGGGTATTCAGGGAGGACTCGGAGCACAGACCCTGCCCTGCCAACCTCCTAGCCTTTGAGTCAGGACACATCACTGAATCTCCCCAAACCTCAGTTTTCTCATTTGCTAAATGGACCATGACATTTGCTTAGCCTGGAGGCTGCAGGGAAAAATTCCTGCATCACAAATAAGAGTAACGCCTCCCCTCAATTCTTGCCCATGTGCCAGGTACTCTCAGGAGGTTCTGCTTACGCAGATGTGTGTGAAAGTATTTTGTATCATCACAATCTAAACAGCTGTAAGGCATTTTTCTTCTTTTGAATCATAGTCAAAGTGCCCCTTTTCAGAGAAGGTCCACAGGGAAGGCATGGTTAGGTCTGAGCCATGTACCTCAATGCAGGAAATTATCCTTACCCTGGAAGAGGTTCACAGAAGCAACCACAAGGATGGTTAAATCCTCTCACAAAACCTGGCTTCGGGGGACATAAGGGGTGTTCCACATGGGTGGCTGGAAGACAGTGCAGAATGTCAGTGAGTTACAACTTCAGATGGTCAGGCCACCGCCACTGGGATGCCATAGAACACACAGACAGGACTACCTGCAGCCCTGGAGTCTGTGAAGGACTCCTGCCCTTTGGCGTGGTCCCCCTACTCCCACCCTACTGCCCCTTACACTCACACATACAAATACACTCTCACATGCGTGTACACAAACTCACACACATGCACACACACACTTGCACTCACACACACTCATCTACATTCATGCATAAACATGCATATAGCTGTCCCAAGCTTGTCAAGAATATTAGAGAAAAGAACATTCTAGAACACAAGGTTTGGGAGTGGGAGGAGGCAGGTGCCTCTTTCAAATCCCAGCCAGGAGAGGTATGGATGCATCCAACTCTCTCATGTAGAAGAATTGGAAGAATGGCAGTGGCTGTGCAGAGGCAGGAGCCCTGCTCCTCACTGGACATTAAGGGAGTGGACAGCACCCAAACTCTCAAGAAGACATGGCCATGGATTTTGCACACAAGTTTTTTGCCACCCAACTAACCTACATGTCTATAGCAAACACCATGAGCTTCGGCAGGAAAAAAAAAAGGGAGGCACTGGCAAAGCCATGACTCAAACACAGAATTACTGGTATGTGGACTGTCTTGCCTCAGACCTCCATGGCCCTGAACCCCCCCCCACAAACCCAACCAGATGAGGTAGGGGACTCAGAGTGTGAGTTTCTGGTGATTTCTGGTTGCTTAGCTCTCCTTAAGGAACTATGAGGTGCAGAAGAGAAAGCCCAGCATCGTAGGAAGGCATGGCAGCTCCTCTGGGCATCACTCACCATTGGAACTGATGGTCCCATCCTCATATCTCTTGACTAGCACCAAGTCCACAAAATCTCTGGGAGAAATGAGCTTCATGGCAGCTGAGGGGGTGGAGGTTCTGCTTACACACAGGGTCTGCCAAACCAAAGAAGCATGTAGCTGTGACTGCTGGCTAGACATCTTCTCCCAACTCCCACTCCATCCCTCAAGGTCTGGGAGAGGTACCAGGACTGACAGTAGGGTGGCACTATAAACAGTAAGATCCAGAGCAAATCTTCCCAGGAACCGGGTGTCATGGAAATACACCCAGTTTGTAAGATGAGGGCTGTGACACAGGCTGCCCACAGCTGTCTAGCTGCAGACCAGTGCCATGCTGAAGTCATGTCTCACAAGTGACCATAAGAGGTACCATTTATTGAGCACCTAGTAAGAGTCTGGCTGGACAAAGCTCTCAGTTGTCCCTTACCTTTAGAAATAGGTATCATTAATCCCTACTACAGGTGAGGAAACTGACACTTAGAGAGACTAAGGAACTCAGCACGAAGCTCATGGTGGAGATAGGATTTGAAACGGACCAGAGCTAGGGAGAGGGAAGAAAGGCCACTCTTTTTTTAGGGCTGACCCTGCACTTGCTCAGCCTCCTATGTTGTGCCTAGGGCAACTCTGGTTTACCCTAGTCCCAGCCCCAGGAGGGAATACCTTGAACCTCACTCAATCTCAGCATATCCCAGTAGTCCACACTCCCATTTTATAAACCAAGGATGCTGGGCTTTCTCCCATTCATCCCATCCTGCAAGAGAGCAGGGTCCAGGCTCTCTCGGGGTCACAATGGAGAACTACAGGCCAGGTCTGTGATGGAACAGTCCTGGGGAGAAGTCTCACGGTAGGTGAGAGGGGCTGGTAAAAGTCTCCATCTCTTTATCTTTCCCCTCAGGTATTAAGACTTGGGGCACCACGTGTTGCTGAGAAACTTTTCAGCAAGGACACTTTTGGCCTCAGGAAATTAATCTTCAAATGGGTGTGAGATGCCTGGGGGCACTTAAGCACTTTGCAGTGGGTGCAATGAGGATGAATTTCCAGATGACTCTACTCCATGTTTCCTTCATCCCTTAACGACCTGCCTGGGAACAGCCTGCACCTTACAGAGGGTCTCCTTTCCCACTTGAAGAAAAGCACAGCATATGCCCATTCATCTAGAATCATCCTATCATGAATTGTCCCAGTGTGTAAAATCCTCCAGGGTGGCAAAGGGACAATTAGGACTGCTGGCTGCAATATGTAATCAAGGCAGTATACACTGGTGTTAGAATTTCATGTTTTTCCCTTTCTTAAACATATTCCAAAACTTGGTGTTAAAAACAAGGCAATTTTGCCATTTCTAAATTCTGGTATTCTGTAACAGTAATGGCAGAAGTGATGAAAAATTTGAAAAAAAATTATACTGCTTCTACCTCTGATGATTGCCCCCAGGTACATCATTCCTTAGGTATAGTGTCTGGAAACCAAGATGAGGAGGACTTTGGAAAGAAATTTTGAAGACAGCAGCAGCACATGTCATAATTGCGACAAACTCATGGCATGGCCCTGTATCCTATCAATCCATCCACCTATCTATCCATCATCTGTTTTAGAATTAGGATATTTGAGAGTTGCCAAAAGCATGCTGAAAAATGCCAGTCTGCAAGGAAAAGCCCTTTCTCCATATTTTCATTGTTTCACTAAATGATAAAGAGCTACCACTTGGTAATTTTCCACTTTTTTGTAAACCTGAGCTCACCAGTATCCTGTGCTTCCCCTCTACTTTGCAGTTGTCTGTTGAAAAGTTTGTATCTTTTCATGGATTTATGAGTTAATTAGAAAAAAGAGCTCCCATTCATCTCAGCTAAAGATGCAAAATGTTTTACTTGTCACGTTTAATATTTCTTTATCAGAATTTATAATATAATCATGTTATTTTAATGAATTACACTCGTACCTCAATCCAATTTTAAAAAAAAACAATTAGTCTTGGCCAGGTGTGGTGGCTCACATCTGTAATCCCAGCACTTTGGGGGGGCAGAGATGGGGGTATCATGAGGTCAAGAGATCAAGACCATCCTGGCTAACATGGTGAAACCCCGTCTCTACCAAAAATACAAAAATTAGCTGGGCATGGTGGTGTGCCCCTGTAGTCCCAGCTACTCGGGAGGATGAGGCAGAATCGCTTGAACCCAGGAGGCAGAGGCTGCAGTGACCCGACATCGCACCACTGCACTCCAGCTTGGCAACAGAGCAAGACTCTGTCTCAAAAAAAAAAAAAAAATTAGTCTCATGATTACAGAAAATATATGATTAAAAAAATTTCCATTTCTATGCATATTTATGATGCAAGATGATGACTTCCAAGAATAACCATGTATTAAATTAGGATAAAATTCAGAGGGCTATGTGGAATGGAAATTTGAGTTCTAGGAAAACAGTTATATACAATTTCTGACTATTTAACAAACTTTGTTCATGTATTTTAAATAAAAATTTATATATTATTTAGATACATCTAAAAGAATGTCATTGCTTTGTTCAAAACTGATATTTACATGTCAAAAATGATATGCTTTTCAACTTACAAAAATTTAGTTGTCAACTAAATGTTATTAATAGATGTCAACTGGATGTGTGAGGACGATGCATAATTTCCCAAAAATCTGTTGGAAGCATGTAAGCAAAAAGCGTGAAGACCCTCATACTAGAGGGTAACTGGGGTCATGCAGGTACATGGGGCTGCTACTGGCCCAGGCTTCAGGGAAGTGGGTGCCAGGGGCTGAGGGTCCTGTGTTGCCTAGTACAGCAGCCCCACACAAGGAACAGGTATGCTACCCCCAGGAGCTTCTCTGCCTATCTGAGTCATGACCTTTCCCACCAGGAAACTGGGCTGAGGCTGGCCTCTAATGCTGCAAGCAGTGGGCAGCCTGTGTTTGCAGGACATATTCCCCTGACAAAAGGTATCACAGACCCCTTCCAGAAGAAATGGGAGGGAGTTACTATAGCAGGGCCCAGATACTATCTAGAGATAACATGCTTGGGAAGATTTACATCAGTGATGCTTTGGATAATTTCAAAACCGGTCACATTCTCATCCCACTTCACTCGTAGGCCTCCAACGGCTGGCTTCACACAGTCCCACACCTCCTCTGGTGTCCCATATACAATGCCTTCTCCTCGGTACCTGGAGCACAAAAAGGAATTTGACCCCAATGCATCAATCAAATTTGTTTATCTTGTGATTGTATCTAAGGACTAAAAGATGAACCATGCCATGTCTGTCACTACTCTTTAGGACAGGCTTGCAGAGAAGGGGCTGAAACTTACTAGCCCCACCTCCCTTCAGGCCTGCAGAAATGGACAGTGAGCCTTCACAAGAATACAGTTTGCTGAAAATGATTTCATTAAAAACAGTAAGGCTTTTCTGGAGGACAACTGATTACGGGTTATAGGGTTGATCTGAATATTTTAAAAGGCAAACCCATAAAGATACCAGGAAGGGTGCGGCACCTCTGGTAAGCTTTGAACGAGGCATGCACTTACAGGTTCCCTGGAAACTCCACAGATGGCCTCCAGGAAACTGAAACTCCATTCTGTCAAAAGGCACAGAACCATAGAATTTTAGAGCTAGAAGGGCTCTGGTCACCTGGCTTAATCCCCTGTTTTACAGAAGAGGGGTCAGAGGCCTCAAGAGATACGACACTCCAAGGCTGTGCAACCCGTACGTGCAAAAGCTGGGACTAGTCTTGGGCAAAGCTGTCCCCACAGCAGAATGTGATGAAGAAAAAGATCTCAACTGGCTGACTCCGAGAGCCGTAGGTGGTTTTCAAATTATCTAAAAGCCACCATGCATTTTGTTTCCTTGAGCAACCCAGGGCTACTTGTTAAAAGTCAGAAGTGTCAAGCAAAACTACCCCCATGCTACCCTCTGGCAACGACAAAGAGAGGGGTTCACGTTGTAATGAATAGAGTAAAGGCTTTAGAGGCTGGTGTTAGGGTTCCAGTCCTAAACAGCATTCAACAGCCAGGTGACCTTGGGTAAGTCCCCGAGTGAAAGGAACAGATACCACCTGAAGTCATTGTGAGCATAACAGGCCCAATCTTTTTTTTTAAAAGAAAACAATCCCCATTGGAATCCCTCTCAATCGGGTCCAGGGGATTGGGGTGCAGAAAACAACGGGGAGAGGAGTGGCTTGGGGGCTTCTGGGGACCCGGGCTCCACGAAGCGCTCTCCGGGACCCCTTCCCGCCCAGCTCCTCACTCACGCCTTCCCGGCAAATCTTCCAGCCTGCTGTGTCCCGCCGGTACCGGAGCATCTTCTCAGCCACAGCCTCGCTCATCTGGGCTGCCAGCGTCGGGTCCATTGCGCCGCGAGCTGCGCTTGGCCGCGGGGTCGCGGGTGTTTTGAGCGGCGGCGCTGGATCCGAGGTGCCTGAAATCTGGAGTTCTGGGAGGAGCTCGTAGCCCCGCCTCTTTCCCCGCCCCCGCTCCCGAATTGGTGCAGGCCCTCAGACAGATCCCGCCTCCCTGAGATTGGCAGGACCGCAGACTGCGGGGCCAGGCTCTCCAGTTAGAGTCAGCGCCTGGGCGGGTCCCGGAAGCCTCGGGCGCGCCTGGTAAGGTCCTGCCGTATCCACCTCCTTCTTGTCCCGTTGTGGGAGGGGCTCTGGAGCCCCGGGACTCTAAGATGGCCAATGACGGAAACCCGTTGGGCTGGGCCAGGTCGCAGACAATGTCGACTGTTTGTTTAAGAAGCGTGGACTCTTGTCCTGAGTGCACCGAAGCTTTCAGCCTGCGGGACGGTGGTACGATTTGCCTTAGAGGTGCAGGGTGGGAGAGGAAATGCGCGTGGAGACTGAGCGCGTGCAATGGTGGGAGAGGTGTGGGGCAGGGGTGCGGGGAGTGGCAGTGAAGAGAAGAGGACCCATCGTAGAGTATTTAGGAGATGGAAGGTGAAGGTCTCTGCCCCCGATTGTGGATGTTCAGAAGGAGAAAGCATCATGACTCCCAGCCTTGGCCACCTGGCAGCTTACCTGAGATGGAGAAGAGATAGGCCGAGTTCAGTTCTGGGCATATTTAGTTGGAGGTGCCTGAGGGGCCTCTAGTACAGGTGTCCAGGAGTCAATGCAATGCGCTGACATCAGCTAGAGGCCCGGCTTTATTAGAGATATGGGAGTTCTCTGCTTCCAGCTTCCCTGGAGCTGCGGAGAGTGAGCCAGGGTCGCGTCTTCCCAGTGTGAATAGCAAGGACAGCCTCAGTTTCCCCTATTCTGCGGTATCACCAACTAAATATTTGAAAAGGTCAATATTGAGGTCTGTTTCTTATCTTTCTTTTTTGTGTGCTTATTGTTTCCTTTAAACTTTGGATATAAATGTTTGGAAGAGTAGTGTAAACAAAATGACAACTTGAAAGACCTTTTTGGAAGATATGAAGGGCAGCCAGGCTGTGAAGAAGGCCTGGATGGGGAATTAGGGAGCTCAAGATCTAGACCCAGTTTCACTCATTATTCTTTGAGCTTTCAGTTTGCTCCAAGGTGAAATGGGATACATCATAAATGTTCCTAGTGGGGTCTGGTGGCTCACGCCTGTAATCCCAGCACTTTGGGAGGCCAGGGCAGGAGATCACTTGAACCCAGGAGTTCGGGACCAGCCTGGGCAACATGGCGAGCCTCCATCTCTGCTAAAAATACAAAAATTAGCCAGGCATGGTGACGAGGGGCTGTTATCCCATCTACTTGGGGGACTGAGGTGGGAAGATCGCTTGAACCCAGGAGGCAGAGGCTGCAGTGAGCCGTGATTACACCACTGCACTCCAGCCTGGGCTACACAAAGCAAGACTCTGTCTCAAAAATTAATAAAAATAAACAAACAAACAAATGTTCCCTATGGCCTTGTGAAGAGCAAAGGAAGTAACTCACGTGAATACTCTCAAGACCCATAAAAGACTAGTAAATTAACCCCAATTAAAATTAAGCACATCAAAATTTCAAAAAAAGTTAGATAATATGAGAAAAAATCAGGACACACTTTAACACATAAGTTTTCTTATTGAACCAAGGGCTCATACAAATCATTAAGCAATTTTCAGAAACCCCATAGACAAAAAGAATGCGTTAGATATGGAAAGATACTTTGTGGAAAAATTAATTGACATGACTAACAAAGCTATAAAAAGATGCAGAACCTCATTCATTGTTAGGGAATGAAAAATTAAAGCAAAGAGAGGCTTTTTTTTAAACCTGTTGATGGGCAGACATGAAGAAGTTTGTTTATACCCTGTGTTGGTGAGGGTATGGAGAAATAGTTATACACTGTGGATGAGAGTATAAATGTATGCAACCTCCTGGGAACAGAATAACAACATGTATTAAAATTTTACTCTACTTGTTCTTTGATCCAGTGACTCTTCCTGCACATAGATGTATAAAATTAATCTTGCAACTGGAAGCAACCTATTTAACAGTATATTAAAGTTACAGAACATCCATTTAGTGGAATATTATGTAGCCATCAAAATAACCTACCACAGATGGTGGAAAGTGGGGGTGAAGCAGATCCCCTGTAGGTCTATAGTAGCACTATTTTGCTCCTAGGAAATGGGAACGTCTGGATATACAAAATATTTGGAGAAGCAAACTGTCCCTGAGGCCTGTGACAAACTGGAAGTAGGAGATTGGTGAGGTTGGGGCAGCCTTGGAGCAGGCCACTCATCTATTTTATCACTGGAGGCTGGCACGGGGCAGAGTGAGCAGATGGTTGAAACAGAGGGAAGGTGAGAGCTGCCCACACAGTGGTTCCCAGGGGTCTGGGACAGAAATCTATTTTGTAGTCTGTCTGAGGCTGCAGTTTGGAGCTGAAGTGGATAGAGGAATGACTGAGCTCTGGAGATTCCACTGATCAGAGCCCTTCCCACAAGGTCTTGAGAGGCCTCTGAGTCACCCAGTTGTCTACCAGACGTCATTAAAGTCCCAGTTGAATTTTTATTAGGTGTATATGGGGGTAGGTAGTCCAGTAGCTTCTAACTCACACCACCACCAGAGAGACTATAGAGGGGATGGGCCCAAGTGTCCACATGCTCCAATCTTACAAGGCCCTGAATAGAGTGCAGTGTCTGCTTTCCACTTAGACGCTGGTGAAGAATTGCATGCATATTTACTAAGTTAGCTTGGGCAGATGCTATGTGAATCTACAAATGTAAGCATGTCTATGTTTATTGTTTACTCAGCAACAGCTAATCATTACTCAGCACTTACTTCTTGCTAGCCACTATCCTAAGCACTTTACCTGTGTTGGGCCATTTAACTTCACAACAATACCGCAGCACCATTTTGCAATGGGAGTAGTAGGGTATCCAAGGCCATACAGCTGGGAAGTGGCAGAGCTATGGCAAACATCCAATTTCTCTTTCCAAAGGCCACGTGTTTACTCATATGCTTTCCTATCTACTGCATCCTATGAGTATATGTAGTGTTAAGTGTGAAATGTGCAAAAATAAAACAACAACCTGCAAACTCTAAAAAGAAGGAAAACACACACACACAGAGTAGCTGGAAAATATTACCTTAGGCTAGGGAAGTTAGCCTTTTAGAGATGTGCAGAAAACTTTGCTCTAATTTTCCTGGCACTTGTGAATTCTGAGACAAAAGGAATGACTAAAGGAAGCATTCTGAGGTTACTAAGATATTTACTGAACTACTCTTATCGAAAGGGATTCACTCTTTAATGGAGTCTGATCTTTGAGACCTGAGAGGAGTTTGTTATGTAGGTGTTTTTAGGAGAGATTTTAATAATGTTGTGGATCATGTCCTCAATAATAGTTTGACCAAAAGCAGAAACGTACACCCCCATGGACTGTTGCTAAAATACAAAGCAATGTTGTGAAACCACAGTTATGCAAAGGCATTTTGACAGAGTAGGTTTGTGGCTTTCTGTTCCTGCAACTTAGACAAGGGCTAGAGTTCAGGGAAGGGAAAGGGATAACTGATTATCATGTGGTGCTTTTGTCAGGAGCTTTATGAGCTCCTTTCACAGCGATGATGGTTGATGTTTACAGAAAAATGAACAAAGGTGTTGAATAGGCAATCAATTCTCAGAAGAGGAAATGCAAATGGCCAGTTGACTTAGGGAGAGATGATGACAATCAAAAGTGCAATTTAATTAAAATAAGTTGGTGTAATGTTTTCATCAGATTGGCAAAAATGAGATGGTGTGACAGTATCAGGCCTTTGGTGAGGCTATAAGGAAATAACCCTCTCATGCTCTAGAGGAAGTGTGCACAGACGTCTGGACTTGTGAGGACTAATAAAGGAGCTGCTAGTGAAAATGAACATGCTCATCTCTCATGAGCTAGGGATTTCTCTTTTTGGAGGACTGATATTCACTTCTAAGTAAACACTGGCACATGTGTGTGCCAAGAAGATACATGAAGATGGACATATAAAAGATGTTTAGTGCAACATTATTTTCAGCAGCAAAGAAGTAGAAATGATTTCAATGTCCATCTTTAAAAAAATGGATCAATATTATGTAGTTTATTCACACGATGAAATACTTTGCTACAGTTATAACGAGTTTGGTCTATTTTTTTGCTAAAAATATAAATATGTGCATTAATACATGCAGTATAATACTGTTTACTTAAGATGTGCTTACATATTGTTTATGGATGCTTATACATATATACTCACGCATACAACATATAAAACTATAAACGATTGATCAATGGATGTACTCCAAACTCTTCCTAGTGTGAAGGGAATGAGACTTTGTGTAGGGATTAGAGTAGGCTTTGACTGTATCTGTAATATTTTCTGTATTATTAATAGTAACAAAATGGCTAAATGGAAATAAAATTCCAATCTTGGCAGTTGTTGACCCTCACAGTAGGAATATTGGTGCTTGTCCCAGTAGACTTTGTACTATTCTATGTCTTTTAAATTTAATTAAATTAAAGACCTAACCCAACAGTAAGTGCCAGAGGGCATGTGAGCTGTGTTGTGTATTGGAGAGTGATACTCATACTTTCAATGCTGCATGTGTTTGGCCACTCTCAAATTTTCTTAGGAATGTCTCAGGACCTGCTTGTCCTCAAGTCCTAAAGAAGCACCTCCCCACTCCCACACAGACAATGGTGCTCCCACAGGTGTCTGGAGGAAAGGCCAGCCTTTTCCACAATATGTTTTAATGTCCCAGGGAGCTTGAGGCCACAGTCCCAGACCAAGCATCTGGAAGAGGGGACCATCATCATGAATCTCCCATGAGCATCTCTATCTCAAAAGCACATTTCCATGGCATTGTAGAACATTGAATCTTCAGCAGACTGTAACCTCTTGGATTTGTCATGTCAAGATATTTGAAAATACGTCCATTCCTTTTCCTAAATTTCAGGAGAGGTGTTAATCTGTATGTACTTTTAAAATGGTGGTATTTACACTGGACTTTTCTTTCTGTTTAGAATTGGTGATATATCTTAGAATATAACCCTGTGATTCATTCATTAGGACAATTCTTTCATTTATTTGTTCACCCATTCACTTTCAACAGATGTTTATTATCTGTGGTTGGCCTCCAAGATTGCTGCTCCCTAGTATACATGCCCTATATAATCTTCTTCCCTTGAGTATGCTGGCACTTGTGTATATGATGATATTTTACTCCCAGATAGAGTAAAAGTGAAGTGATTTTGAAGATGTAATGAGATCTCCACTCAGTTAACTCTGAGTTAATCAAGAGATTATCTGGGTGGGCCTGACCTAATCAGGTGAACCTTTTTAAAAAGTGGGTTCAGGCTTTCCCTGGAAGGAAAGAAATTCAAAACTGAAGAAACACTCTCTTTCTGGCTTTGAAGATGCAAACAGCCATGCTGTGGAGAGGGCCTTGTGGCAGGGAGTTGCGAGCAGCCTCTAGGAGTGGAGGGCCTCAGTCCTAGGACCTCAAACAAATGAATTCTGCCAATAATCACCTGAGCTTGGAAGAGGACTCTGAACCTCAAATAGGATGCCAGCTCTGGCAGACACCTGGATTATAGCCTGGTGAGACCCTGAGCTCAGGATCCACCTAAGCTGGGCCTGGACTCCTGATCCATGGAAACTGAGATGATAAGTCTGCATTCTTTTAAGCCTACTAAATTTGTTATGCAGTAATAGAAAATGAATACAATATCTAAGTGTCAGTTACTGAGAACGCAGAATGAATACAACACCATTCTTGCTGCAAAGACACGATCTGGTAGGAAGAGACAAATGTTTAAAAGACACAATTTAGAGTGAAGAGAGTTATCCTGGAAATTTGAATCAGGGTGTGCTCCTGGTTAACCATGGCAGATTGAACACACTGCTGCCCAAACCCTGCAGAATGCCCGTAGAAGAATCCAAGGACATCAGCCCATAAAGGTGAAGATAATGTGAAGGGGGCGCGGGGTGTGCGGGGAAACAGCGCTGTTCTTCCCTCTGGACTTATTGGCTGGGTGGTGTAAACCCGGCATTTTCTGTGGCTGTGATTTCCTTCTCCATTGACTACATGGAGGAAGCCTGTTGCCAGTAGGAGAAAATGAGGTCAACAAACATCGAAATAGAGCAGAGAGGTGAAAAGAGATTCCCGAGGATGCTTTAATGCCCTGGCTCCAGTTGGGCCTGAGGCTAACTTGATTCTCATCCTTCCCAGTTAAGCAAACCAGTAAACCTTAGGGATAAATCATGGATTACTTCCAATCTAAGTGTCCTGATTTATTAATACAGATATACTGCCCAGTTAGCACAGTAAAATAAGTTCTCAATAAACGTTATTTACTCTTGTCATTACTAAACTGATTATTCATACAAACAAAGCATTGTGATATCTTTAAGGGTGGCCACCTGATTTGGGGTGCTTATTAGAGAAGATGACTTTTGTCTGTTGAAAGACAGCATTGCAATACAAACAGTTAACTCGTATCATTCTGATATCTCAGGTGAGGCTTCAGCAGGCAGGATGAGATCTCTGGCTTGCTTATGATTTGTGGTCAACCCAAAAGGAGGCAAAGCACTGAGTTTCATTGAAATGATCACCTGATGTGCTTCTGGATGCAAAGAGCCCCAAGGAAACAATCCGCGCATGGGTGGTAGTGTTGCAGTGGGTAGCGTCAGACATGAGCAGACAGTGGGGACTCCTGCCAACGAAATGTTGTAGGACAAAGTTGGGAGACACCTAACAGAGTGAGTTCAGGAAAGTTCTTTGTTAAAAGGTGATCACCTGGCTCAGTAGGACTAGTGTCCAGGAAAGTCTGAGCCCTGGACAAAGAAAGCAGCCACCTTTTAAGCAGTCAGTGGCCGGGAGCTACATGAGGCAGGAAGCATACTTACAGAAGCGAGAACAAAGGCAGTTGATCAATCTTTTACATTTATCTGCACTACGTGTTCGACATCCCTTGGAAGCCATGTTTCTGCATCAACCTTGTAATTTTGCAGCTGCACTAGGGAGGTGACGCAGGAACTCACTGAGCCTCAAGGAATGTGAAACTAGCAAATACAGATAAGGCTTGCTGAGCACAGAAGGAAAAACAGGCAGTTAGTATTCTTCTTTAATTTACACTATTGGGGAGCTACACTACACTTAGCTTTTGAAGGAAAAAGTAAAAATTTTTGGTTGTCTTTGATTATACTTGTAAAATTCATGAATTCTTTCTTCAACACAACCCCCAGGAATGCCAGGCGACCATCAGGTGATGGTCAGGTGGCTGTTAGTTGTCTCTCTAAAATAATAATTGGTCACAGCTGGCACCAAGGAAAGAGAGTCTCCCAATAGAAAAAATCTGAAACTGGTGGTCAGCAGCTTCCCCATGAAATGTCAGGAGTTGGGTGAGTGGGCTCAAGGATGCGCACTAAAAGACAAAATTGAGCATTCAATTTTGTAAGGTAAGGGAAGAACCTTGAGTGAGCATGTGCACAATGCCAGTAAAGACACTGCGCATGCTCCCCTCCCAAGCACTAGCAGGCCACTACTGCGCATGCGGACAGCCCACCCCAAGGGAAGAAAGGGAAGAATGGGGGAGAAGTAACGCAAGACACCGGAAGCACGACAACGTGTAAAACCCCAAGTCAGAGGTCAAATGGCGCACTCGATCTCTCAAGTCGCCTGCTTGCCCCTCTACTAAATATATTTTACGTTCTTCCATTCCTGCTTTAAAGCTTTTCAGTAAACTTTCATGCCTGCACTAAAAGTTGCCTCAGTCTCTCCTTCTGTCTTGTGCCCCTCTGCCAAATTCTTCTGAGGAGGCAAGTATTGAGGTTGCTGCAGACACGTGATGATTCGCTGCTGGTAACATACTTTGGTACCACCTAACTCGGATACATTTGGCTAACAGTAGCTGTAGAATAGGTACCTGTAGCCCTGTCAGCCTCAGGGCCTCAGCTAGCAGCGGCTCGCCATGCCCCTCAGGTCTCTAACACACATGTTCACCTCTTTTTCCAGAAAGGGAGATGCCATGTGCTGGCCCAGCACTCCAATAGGGGCCTGACCTCTAGGAATGGGACACTGGAGGAAGCCTAGACATTTGAACAAATCAAGTCATCCAGATCCATGGTCAGCTCCTGCCCCGACTTGGCCTTCCTCCTGCTGGGCTGGCCCACGGACCTCGGGAACCTGCCCTGGCTGTGGGTGACCTGCAGGTACTGGTCAGCACTGCTGTTCTGCTGGTCACTGCTGGATGCTGCCGACACAGAGTCAGATTCCGTGAGGGATGGCTCAAACCTGGGCTTCCCTCTGGGCTTCAGAGGGGGCTGTGGGTATTGGAAATTCCGGGATCGTGGCTTTTTGGGCACATAGGCTGGCCTCTCAAGGTGACCCTCAAAATCTTCCTTCCACGACTTGTAGTGCACCCTCCCCTGGTGCTTGGGAGCCAGGTTCTGACTTTCGGACCTCTCCCCAATATAAAAATGAGGAGCCCGAGGGAGGTCTATCAGAGAGCGTGGGGGAAGAGACTGTTTGATCCAATCTCTCCTTGGCGTCTCCTCCTCTTCTTCACTCAGCTGTGGGGAGGGAGGCTGGCGGGGGACCCGGGATGCATATTGTCGCATGTTCCTAGGGTACAGCTCCACAATGTCACCTGAAGCATCTATCTTGAAATGTCTTTCTGGCCAGACATTTAGATGTTTTTTCTTGTAAGAGTCACGTTCATTAATGACATAGTATCTGGGGGTGTGGGGCTTGGGACCCTGTGTCACCAAAGTCGAGGCCTCTGGTCCACGGTGAGGTGGGTTCATTTGCTGAAAGTCTTTTCGGAAAAGAGGTTCTGAGTGTACATCTTCGATGTGCTTTGTAAATGTCATAGGTGTGCGCAATCTGTTCCTGTGAAGGTCGCTGGTGCTTGCACACAGACCATGCAGATACCTGTAAGACAGGGGTGGTTAAGCAGCTGTGGCTTTGGTGGTCTCAGAGCCCCACACCTGAGGACTGTGACCTGTCAGTGGTTCTCTGAGCATTTTCACTGAGGCTGGTTCCAACTGGATAGTGGGTGTTCTGTGGATTGTGAGCACAGAGACATTTGGGGGACTGGGCTAAACAGTTTTGTTTACTGCTGGCATTTTCAGAACCTTAAATCAGTGATGTACATGTGAGTCTCTATGAAGAGTGCAGAGCAAGGGGTACTGTGCTAGTGTATTTCATCACAGAGCCCTCTGTGTCAGGAGGCACATAATGGGACTAGTGTCTCTGAAGCACATGCTAGGAACACAGTTTCTCATCCTTTCTGCTAAGCAGCTGTCTGACTTCTCAAGCACTTCTCTGAGTTTCCATGGGTGGCTAGAGGGGAGTTGTACATATTAAACAGTTCTTCCCTGGCCAGGTACAGTGGTTCACACTTGCAATCCCAGAACTTTGGGAGGCCAAGGCAGGTGGATCACTTAAGGTCAGGAGTTTGAGACCAGCCTGGTCAAGATGGTGAAACCCGGTCTCTATTGAAAATACAAAAAATAGCTGGGTGTGGTGGCAGGTGCCTATAATCCCAGCTACTTGGGAGGCTGAGGCAGGAGAATTGCTTGAACCTGGGAGGTGGAGGTTGCAGTGAGCCGAGATTGCACCACTGCACTCTAGCCTGGGTGACAAGAGCGAAACTCTCTCTCAAAACAAAAAAAAAAAAAAAAAAGAAGTTCTTCCTGATAAAGACTTGATCTGTATGGTGGCTGTGGCTTGACCACTAGTGACCTCCCAAGGAGTGTTTGAACCCTTTCTCCTTGTCAAGACCCCATAGAGACATGCAGACAACTCCTTATATAAGAAGACTTCAAGTTCTTTGCTAACTTAGTCATTATCTTTAAAAAAGAGAGCCCCTGTATTTTATCTATATTGCTTTCGCTGTGCTACATTCAGATCAAATGAGTTTGGGCCACTGCAGGTCTATCCCCTTCATCTTTCCAGGGGTCCTACCTCCATTAAAGTAGGAAGGGATCTACTGCTTTCCTTGACCCCATGTAATACATAAATGGCCTTGCCAATAACTTGACCAGACTAGAGCTAAAATATGGAAGATCTTGCCAATAATACGACCAGTGTGGAACTAAAAAATAAACAGTTATTTTCTTAGCCTAGACAAATGTTTATCCTAGGTTGACTAGAAGGTTTGCTTACAAGTTAAATGGCAGATAACCTAGGAGGAAGAATTTGTCCTGTTTAATAAACTTTGACACCCCCAGCCCGCCTCCATTTCTTCTCAGTACCAGCTGTCACAGTCTCCTGACCCCATGTCTTCTGGGAGAATTAGAATTTAATGGCCTTGGCCTCCTGAAGCTGCTGAGGACTTCAAATCTCTCAGTTTCCAGGTTTTCATCTGTGCTGCAGTGGAGCCTCACCTGTTAGTTTCACGCTCTAGCCTGGATTTGGAGACCCCAGGGAGAGGTGAGCTAGGAGCCCTGTCCCCTGGCCTGGGGCTCTGGGGCATGGACTGTGCGACTGTCTCTATCCTGCCACCCTTGCTGCTCCCTGAGTCAAAATGGACCATGTTGCCGTTGTTTTGGGGTGTGCCCAAGTGCGCTGAGGACAGCTGGCTGGTAAGATCACTGTTGTTTGGAAGCTTCTTGGTGCTTTCTTCCTGGGTCTGGATTCGGGCTGCAGGGAGAGGGAGGCATTGTGAGAAGACAGGTATCACTGAGCAGGTGACACCTTCAGGTGAGGTGAGTTTCAAGAGTTTTATGACATCCAAGAGTTGGTCCACAAACAATTGAGTTCACTTACAAATACACCTAACCAGTGGGCAACAAACATTCTGTAATTCAAATGATTTCATCCCTGAAAGTTGGAGCTGGGAGTGTAGGAGGAATCAAGTGAACACAGGGCTTTATAGTGCTCCATCTGATGCTCCCATGAGGCAAAGCAAGTACTTAACAGATTTGGGCCTCCAGTTCCTTATCTATTCAATGGAGATAATAAAGCTTACGCAACAATTACGATTCTTTGGAAACAGTTCACATGCATTCTGAAAAAAGATGTGGTCTTGAGTTGGAAAATGAACACTGGACAATGCTATTGTTATCCTGAAACAGTCTATGTGGGTTCTGGCTTTTGAAGGTGACCTGAACTAAATTTAATTATGCTTAATGGGCAAATAAGTGATGACAATTAGAGAGGCGTTTTATGGCGTGAGCCACAGCCACTTTCAGTAATCATTAGCAATTGTAGGCTTCTCTCTGAAAAGCTGATGGAGCAAGCAAGCATAATCCTTAGGCCTTAGGGCTCTTGCTCAGGCATTTTTCTGGAGAGGAATAGGTCCCTTCCAATTAGTGAAGTATTGCAACAGCTGTGTGAGCTAGCCCCTAGAGCCCTTCTAGGTCCCTTTCTCATTCATGTACGCTGTGCCATGTTAATGGTGCCCAATAAGCCTTCTGGCTCACAGCACTCTGTTAGTGGTCCTGAGAAACAGATTCATTTCCTTCAAGCTGCCCTTGCCCACTTTCTTCCCTTCAGACCACAGCAGACTTCTGTGCCACATGCTTCCATTCTCCCTGCTCTGCAGGGACAGGACAGAACCTAAGGAGGCTCAGGGAAGGGACCTGAGAGGGAACATTGCAAGGAAGAGATGGGCCACGGAGAGAAAGTACACAAAAGTGAACCAAAGAGATTCTTTGGGTTTTCATCCACATGAATGTGCTGATTTTCCTCTCCTACTTCAATACTTCCTTCTGGTTTTACACATGTTTTGGGATTATTCATGGGCCTGGATATGATATAAAAATTGAAGATTTAGAACAACATTTATATCCCTAGACTTTATTTTATTGTGCCTAGTTACTTGTGAAAAACCACAGGTTATCAGGAATTTTTATTGGTAGTATACCGCAAACTACCTTAAATGGCTCTATTTTTAAATGCCCACTAACTGAGACAGCAGATCTCTGCATTTTAAAAAAAATATTAGGACAGGCACTTTGGGAGGCCAAGGTGGGTGGATCACGAGGTCAGGAGTTTGAGACCAGCCTGACCAACTATGGTGAAAATATAAAAATTAGCCGAGCATGATGGCATGCACCTGTAATGCCAGCTACTCAGGAGGCTGAGGCAAGAGAATCACTTGAACCCGGAAGATGGAGGTTGCAGTGAGCCGAGATCACGCCACTGCACTCCAGCCTGGGTGACAGAGCAAGACTCTGCCTCAAAACAAAACAAACAAAAAAAAGAAACAGAAATACTTACCTTCTACCATCTGGGCAACCTTTTTCTTATCCTCTGATCTTGCCTAAAATGCAAATGATATGCATGTTTGTTTTGGCTTTAGCAGGAAGTAGTAACAAATATTATTCCTGGGGGAAGAAAAAAAGATTTACATGCCATAGTTTTTACCTTGGACCATGACTGTACTACTATTGCCTCCTGTGGACAGTATGTTCTGGGCTTGGGCCTGTTATTAGAGTGAATAAATGCAGATACCTGAGAGCTTAAGTTTTATGCTTAGCCAATTTTATTTAGGGACAGCTAATTAATAGACCATATTTAGATTCTGCCCATAATAGTTTGCCTGAATCACAAAGAAAAAAATATAGATCAACAACACTGGAGATATATGGTTCCACCAAAGCAGCCTTTGTAACTCCAAATGAATTTCAAATTAGAAGCTAATTTGTATTTCTTTGCATGAATTGATGTTCGTGGGAGGTTTTTTTGTTTTTTGTTTTTTGTTTTTTTCCTGATAGAAGTGGAAGGAGTATTTTTGCATGGGTGAGGTTAGGGAGGCATCTGGGGTGCCAAATTTCAGGAGGCACTTATTTTCAGGGCTGTGAAAGGATAGAGTCAGCATTACACTTACAGAGCCTCCTTAAATGTGGTGCTTTGGGAGCCTCACTGGCCTCATCCCAGTCCTGGGATCCCTCCTGGGGGTCTGGAGGACCCAGGGCACTAAGGGAACACCTGGGGTATGTGGAGGAGGAGAAATTGTGGAAGTTTTGGGAATGTGTGTTTCCCTAGGACTGCTCTGAGAGAGGGGGTTTGAGTCCCGCGGAGAGAAGGTAATGACAGCCACAACGAAAGGATATGAAAGAGGTGAGGCTTTAGGGACAAACAGTGCTGCTGGGCTCAGATGCCCAAGTTGACAAGGATTGGGAAGGGGCCCTTTCTCTCCCTTGCCAATCTACCAGAGCTCTCAGAAGTGCCCGGCACACTGAGGGCTTGGTATGGTCACAGGAGGGCACTGAAAGGCTTGAGGCAGCAGCAAGGTCCCTTGAGGAGGAAGAAAAACAGGAGCAGGCTTCTTCCTAGCAAAGGTGAGCCATCCCTGGGTATTCTTAGAAATAACTCTTGGACATCTGGGGATTGGTGGCCTTGCACCATAGGGGGTGGTCAAGAGTCACAGAACCTTGAAGATGTGACCTCACTTGTATTCCCACGCTGGTGGGATATCAGTCATGTGGTTGACACACACACTCATAATAGCAAAGTTCATTAAATACTTGCGTTTTGGATCTGCATTTTGAGCTGGTGGTTGCTGAGCTTTAGCGACCGTGCGATGCTCTGGAGATAATAGATGAGCATGCTGGGACAGAACAACACAGGACAGTGAGTGAACTGCAACTCGCTTTTCTGCTTTTCAGACCACATTGCCTGCAGATAGTTGGCAGGAATGAGAGGCTCCCAGGCCAGATGTGGGCTACCCACTGACCCTCCACTAAGGACAAAATGTATCAGCAAATTCTCAAGTCAGTGAGCGCTGGGAAGGGGCCGCTTTTGTTTTCTTTTCCTGGCTTTCCACAGCACCCTCATTGACCTGGAATTCTGCGCTACTGATAGCAATAGGGAAGACCTGAAAATGGGGGATAAGTTTTGCAGTCTATCAAGCTAAGAGTACAGGATCCACTCACTTTTATTTTTTTCCTTTAAACCAAAACAAGCCAAAGCTACTCAGCTGAGTTGTGAAATTCCTTTTCAGGATTATTTAAATTTCTGGAAAATGAGATGATGATAATAATGGCATTCAGTCCCATTCTAGTGATCACAGTAATTGACCAAATGGTGTTGATGGATCAATAATCACCTCGACAGCAATGGAGTGCTCCCTCACGGCCCCTCGCTGAGACCCAGTGGCTGTGTCTCCATGGCACAGTGCCTCATGTGACTCTGGTGTGTGACTCAGAGTCCCTGTTGAGATCATCAGGCTCTAAGCCTAAGTGATTTTTGAATGAACTAATAAATTTTAAATAATTATTGGAAAGCAGCGTTTTCTTGTTGGCCAAACACACAGAAGTCCCTCCAAAGCTGGCAGGTGTGGTACTCACAAAAGCAGGAGTACCCCGGGCAGGATGACCACGGGGCTACTGATGTGCCCGACCACGGAGCCAAACCACACGGGAAAGTCTTTCTCAATCGTTTCTGACACAATGTCATAAATTTTCTCTTGTCCACTGTGAGAAAGAAAAACATAACTCCAGATTTTATTGCTCTTGGCAGAAAGATGCTGCAAGACATCAGAAAATGGCTGGATGCCTGGAAGCCAATTCATAACATTCCTCAAATGATTTCATATCTAATTAATATGGAGGATGGAAGATGGGGTCATTAATCACATTGCATATATGTGTGTGTTCTAATCATGTACACTAAGGTAGACTAAATATTACATACATGTGTCAAAGCTGACTTGAATGCTAGATGAAGATGCTAGAGGGTTTTGCTTGAATACAGCTGGATAATATAGAAAAAAAAAGTGCTGTGCACTGTGTTTTAATAAAACCATTTTGTGTTTTGACCAGGTAGAATGTCCTCTAGCACAGAGTCATGCTGTTTTTCACTTTAAAAGGATTGTATTTTTTAAAAGGATTGTATTTTTTAACATGAGCACAGAGATGATTATACTAAAGGTAGCCTGCTATTTAAGGAAAGAGAACTGGTCTTGAATTTAAAACATGTGGGTTTGCAATCTTTCTATCCTGTTTACCTGCTCTGTCAGCCGGGAGGACAATTCAGTTCGATATGATTTAATTCCCCTATAGCTGTCAGTCATTTTGGGCAGAGCTGGGAATGAAACTTACCTGAATGGCCCACAGTTTAGAGATGGCTTGTATCGGACAATAGCAAAAATAGTTGGCAGCATGCACAGAAACAGCATGAACAGGAGCATTGACAAGTAGAAGTTGTTGGATCTGCAGATAAATCAAATGCCATGCATTCAGTTCACTCCATAGCCAGTTGCCAGGGTTGCATATGCCCAAAGAGCTGCCACAAAAACAGTTGCCCTGACTCTTTGCAAACTAAAAATCCTCCTCTCAGGGTTACCTATGAATGTATCTGTCATAGGATCACATGCAGCTTAGAAACCTAGAAATCAGTATTCAAAGGAACTTCAGACATCTCCCACCCAACCTGTTGATCTAATAAACATTTGCTGAGCACCTGTTCACCTCAAACCATGAGAGTGGTGAACTCACCCTGGCACCCAGGAGTTCCACACAGTAAACTCAATTTATGGAAAAATCTTAGAAGCATTGCCCATCCATCTGGGTCCTTACCTAATGGTTCCCTCTGCTATTCCCAGGCTTGAACTTGTCTCTTATGTCTCGGGATGGTTTGGCTCTTTTGTTTATGATTCCTGACTCTCTCACTTGGGTGTGATTTGCACTCAACTTCTCTGCACGTGGCTGCCCAGGGTATGTGTTCTGTCTGATTAAGTCCTGGTCCCTGAGCCCTAAGCTAGTGTCAGGGAGTTTGGATGCCCAGGGCTCCCCTGAGGGCAGCTTAGACCTGTTTGGTGTGCCAGGCTCTGTACACAGTTCAGAAAAGAGAATGAGGGGTCAATTTAGTTACTTTCAGCTAGTACTCTCTGTTGGTCTGTTTCTCTGTCTCTCTCTCATGAAAAAGACTCGACTAGAAGAGAATAGAAAATTTCAGAGAGCACAGAATGTAGTAAGAAAGTGGTAAGTTGTGAAACTTCGTTCTCTTTCTCTATCCACAGACACACATACATACATATAATAAATATATATACATATATACAACATATATAAATATATCAAAACATATATCTCTGAATGTATTAACATATGTGTGCTGTCACCAGATAAAATGTAAATGCATTGTCAAGTAGGTCATGAGCAAAAAGTTTGAAAGCCACTGATACAGACATACATAACCATTATGTCCAAGTAAAATAACTGAATCAAAGTATTTAGAATGTGGTATGAATTCACCAAAATGACTAAAATTAAAACAGATAAAAGAATAAGTGTTGGCAAGATTATAGAACAATTGGAACTCTCATATAATGCTGCTAGATATGTAAACTGGGGTGATCATTTTAGAAAACCTTTTGGTGCTATTTGCTAAAGGTGAACATACGCATGCCCTGTGGCCCAGCAATTGCATTCCTAGGTATATATGCAACAAAGACACTTAGGATGTCCAAGACAGCATTACTCATTATGGCTAACAGCTGGAAGCAACCTACATGCCCATCAACAGGAGCCAAGGATAAAGAAATTGGGGTGTATTTCCTCAGTGAGGTGAATCTTACAAACACAATGTTGAGTGGAAGCAGTTGGGCACAAAGGAGCACATACCGTGTGTGTGTGATCACGTTTGCATCAAGTAAAAGCTAGGCAAGCCTAATTATGCCATTAGAAGTTGGCAGTGATTAGAATCGCATGCAAGTGGGCATGCTCTGAGTACCATTTGTGTTTTTTTTTTTGGATCTGAGTGCCTTGTGTTCAGTTTTTGAAAACTCATCAGGCTGAACATTTATGATTTGTATACTTTAAAGGATTATTAAACTTTGGCAATAAGTTTTAAAAGTGTCATGAGTTCAAGAGGAGTGAGGATTCATTGAAAGAGTAAGGCATTGGAAATGGCTCTTGGAGGAGATAAAATTGGAGGACAGGCAGGATTTTGACAGGAAGAGAGTTGGGGGGACTTCTTGCTAGAGGACCCCTGGGTAAGGCAGGCATGGATTATATATATATATATATATAGATATATATAGATATCTGCACGATCAGATCTTATTCTTACTCACCTTGAGGCTCGAAATACTTGCTGGTGGGGCACATTGCAGGTCAGCACAGCCCAGCTCCTCAGGTACATGAGCCCAATGAGTTTGAGAACGTTGAATGCTGGGAGACATGGGGAGAAGAAGGCCCCCATCCTGGAACCATGAGGAAGGTCAGTTTGCATCTGTTCTCTTCCAGCCTATCTCCCAGGACTATGGAAGCCCCATGTAGGAACATGGTTCTAAGACTTTGGGGCTTACACCCTATGCTTAAAGAACTGGAAAAGCCCCTGAAGTCCCGAGACCACAACCCTCCACCTTCTAAAGATAAGACAAGTCACTGAAGGTGGGTGTTGATCCTATTTGAAAATATTCTCTTTGCAAAGGACAACTGTTTGTCTCTCTTTTCACAGTTGAGCAAAGGAAAATCCTCCTCTGGGAAGGAGGCAAATAATGGATAACTACTGTTTGGGGCCAGCTCCTGGTTTTGTTTATCTATGAGGAGGACTACGTTAATAAATTACTGACTTTCAGGTTTAATCAACATATGTTGAGCACCTAGTTTTGCTGGATATGGCATTAAGCATCCTCACACATTTCAGTTTGTTTACTCTTCTGCAATAGTGAGAGGAGAGGTAAATATCCAGTTGATAGACAACAAGGGTAGATATGGGGAAACCAAAGACATGTTGCTAAGCCAGACCTTGTATCATCCAAACCTGGGAGACTTGGGGAGTGAAATAACTGAGCCCATAGGCAAGAACCAGATGATCCCAGGAAAGCTGGGACTTATGGTCACCCTGAAAAAAAGTCAACTAGGCGACAAAACCCATGTCTTCAGACTTCAGTCTAAATCAGTTTATATTGGATATGCATTCAATCTGATACTTGTGGAATTTGGGTTTAGTGGTGTGAAAATAAGCGTAGACATAAGAATATGTTTCATAAGTAAAATGTTTCTAACAAGAAATGTTCAGTTGTCACTATGTTGGATGTTAGGCAAGACACTTAGCTTCTCTGCATTTCAGTTTTCTCATCTTTAAAAAGGGGAAGGTAATGGCAGTTACCTCATGGGTTTACTACAAGGATTAAATTAGTTACTATAGGTAGAAAAGTACTTGATATCTAGCACTATTAAATAAATGTCACATATTTATTTTTATTTATTTATTTGAGACGGAGTTTTTCTCTGTCACCCAGCTGGAGTGCAGTGGTATGATCTCGGCTCACTGCAAGCTCCACCTCCCGGGTTCATGTCATTCTCCTGCCGCAGCCTCCTGTGTAGCTGGGACTATAGGTACCCGCCACCACACCTGGCTAATTTTTTGTATTTTTTAGTAGAGACAGGGTTTCACCATGTTAGCCAGGATGGACTCGATCTCCTGACCTCGTGATCCACCCGCCTCGGCCTCCCAAAGCACTGGGATTACAGGTGTGAGCCACTGCACCTGGCCAATGTCACATATTATTTTTAATACTGTATTTGTAAAGATATTTTGCAAAATACAGTGGACTATAAGAACACAGAATTTGACAGGAGGCATATTACTTTATACCTCTCAATTGCCATGTATTTTACTGAATTATTATGAAGAGAGATAGTGTTTTCTGGATGTATGGAACGTCCCAGGTTCTTCTTTTTTGTTTGCTTGTGTTTTAACAAATAGCACTATTTCCGGTCCCACAGGTAAAACCAGAGATGGTGGGATCTTTTAAGGAGCTCTCCATTGTGGCCCACAGACACACGCATATGTGTGGGTGGGATCACAGGACCCCTCCAGCTCCTCAGTGTCTTCAAAGACAGGATTGCCATGGCCTGGGAGGTGCCATGGGTGAACAGACTTCCCTACTTCCTGCCTCCCCAAGGGTGGGCCTGCAGTCTGAGGGATGGCTGTGCTCCTGGGCCCAGTGTCTAAGTGAACATTAGAAGGAAAATGGAGGGAGGGTGGTGAGCGAGGACAGACTGGCCAAGGTCTCCTGCAGCCACTCCTGAAGTCCTCACTAAGGAGAAGCAGCCTCTCCTCCCAGCCTTACCCTAGTCCTCCCTAAGAGTATATTCTGCTAGTTTCTGTGCAGATTTTTTTTGGCTGTGACCAATAGTAGCTTAAACATGGATTATTTTCTTTTTAGTTTCTTCCTGCAAATTTCTTAGGAAACCATCAATAAAATTAATATACATGTGAAATAGTTCTCTTGGAAACATCCTTTCTTAATGCTCATAACTGTGTTTATTATGGCCGTGTCCCATCCAGACTAAGTAAATTAAAATCTTAGCCCAGATGAGATGTAAGCAAAGGCAAGAAGAAACTTTGATACCTACCAAATCATTCCTTGGTTGTAGACTAAATGTAGCACATTCTCAGCTATTTTGAATTCTCCATATTCAGGCTACAGGAGAAAATAAACTTGTGCATTAAACAAGTTCCAAAGTTCTTTGCATGAACCCATTTATTACAGACACTTATATAGACTTCTTTGCTTTTATGAGCACTTAGAGATCAGTGCTTGTGGGGCCCTCCCAGCAAACGGTAAATGTTAAGAAGGGGTGGGGCTGGGCATTGTAGCTTGTGCTGTAACCCCAGCACTTCGGGAGGCTGAGGCAGGAGTTCAAGTCAGGAGTTCAAGGCCAACCTGGGCAACATAGTGAGACCTCGTCTCCACAAAAAAATTTTAAAACTAGCTGGGCATGGTGGCACATGCCTGTAGTTCCAGCTACTTGGGAGGCTGAGGCAGGAGGATCGCTTGAGCGAGACCCTGTCTCAAAAAACAAACAAAAAAAACAAGGAAGTAGCTTTCTGCACCTGTCTCCTCTTCCCACTTGTATTCTCTTTCCATGTGTGCTCCTCAGCTATGCTGGACTGTTTCCCAGCCTCAGCATGAGAAAGGATGGATTTGGCCATATAAACTTTCCCAACAGACACAGCATTTTACTTACAAACTTGTTTTCCAGATCCCAACACCAGTAGTCACTTAAGTACCGCACGAAAAGTCCTCGGAAGAAGTCTATGAGCAGAATGCTCGCCACGGTGAAGAGCATGTCAATGATGGAGAGCTTCAGCATCTCCTGAAACACAGGGTGTCCCTGGATGCCACCATGCCCCACCCTTCCCATGGTCACTCTTCCTTCGGGGTGCTCCTAATTTCTGTTCATTGCTGTGGGCCCCAGCCAGTGGGCCCCTCCAATGGCATCCTCATTTCTCATATTTGTAAGTTGCAGTGGGCAGAGGACTGGGCTTCTGGTACATAAACGGTGCTCAGTAAACATTGGGTAATTTGAATGCTGAGGCCAGCATCACATGAAACTAGGAAGGAATATAAGGTCTGTGGTTCTGAGCTGCTGGAGACTCGAGGCCGGTGACTCATTTCCATGGGCTAATACCTTGGGGTTGAGGTTTTCTGTACAACATGGTTAAGGGTACAGATTTTGGAGCAAATTCCTGGGCTCAGGACTTCATTGTGCTCTTTACTATCTGTGTCCTTGGGCAAGTACTTGACCACCTGTGCCTCAGTTTCCTCATCTGTGCCTATAAGGTTAACAATAATAGGACTCTTATGAGGACCAAGCATTTAGAACAGGACCCAGCACATGGTCAATATTGTCTGAGTCTTTGCACTGATTATTTTTCTTTTCTAATATTGAGACTTGGAAAATCATAAACCTCACTGAATTTTTCTTTCTTTTTCTATAAGATGGGGCAGGGACAGCTCAGAGAGTTGCAGGGGTTAAGTGATGAGATGGATATGACAGCACTTTGTAAGGGTAAAGAGAACCACCTGACCGACGTATGTCTCCCAGCACTGGTCTTGTGGACTCTGAGGGTAGAGGCTAGTCCTGTTCGTCTTTATGAGAGGCATGGTGTAACCTGAAATGCTGGTCTCTTCCAAGGCCCATGTGCTGTTTTTCCTGAGCCCCATTCCAGGCTGAGATGTGGACCATTTCTCTTCTTCAGGGGCTGTCCTGGTTGCAAAGGAGGTGGTAGAATCTATCCAATGACTTGTGTTATATTTGGTAGCCATTTCCTAGGGAGAGATAGAGGGAGGGAAGGAGGTGAGAAAGAAAAATGGTGGTCCACATATTTGTAAATGAGAATCCATCATGGACCCCAAGGGTGTCATTGCATTGCTTGGGAGTAATCATTCCTCCTCTTTCTCTTTCTAGACCACCACTTGACTAGAGTTGGCCCCAATAAGGGAACACAGTGGTGTAATAGATAGTGTTTATTCATCCCTAGTAAGGGTCAGAAACTGTTTTAGGTAACACATGTTAACTCTACTTATCCTCAGAAGAGCTTTAGATAAGGATTATTACCCCATGTTCAGATGAGATTGAAACTCAGTGAGTTGAAGCCTAATGCTCAAGGTCACGCTGCTAGTAAGTGTCAGGTAAAGACCCAGGTCTGTGTAACCTCAAAGCCCCAATGCAGAAAAATGACTCTCTGTGGCTTCATCTGCCTATAAACCTTGAAATTTGATGTTAGTGTGATATGCCTTGGGCAAACAACCCTAAAAGAGCACCCCCTCTCCTCCTCCCTTTCCTCCACCATTCAGGATATCCTAATAGGTGGGACAGGTTGAAAGTGGACACCAGGCTGGGTGTGATGCCTCATACCTATAATCCCAGCACTTTGGGAGACCAAGGCAGTGGAATCGCTTGAGTCCAGGAGTCTGAGACCAGCCTGAGCAACGTGGTGAAACCCCATCTCTATAAAAAAATTTAAAAAAAAATAGCCAGATATGGTGGCATGCAGCTCTAGTCCCAGCTACTCTGGAGGCTGAGATGGGAGTATCACTTGAGCCCAGGGAGGTTGAGGCTGCAGTGAGCAGTGCTTGTGCCACTGCACTCCAGCCTAGGCAGCAAAGCGAGACCCTGTCTCAAGAAAGAAAAAAAAAAACATCAAAGCTACCCTAGGCTGGGAGCAGATACTCCTGCTGGGCTGGGATAGTAAGTCCATTCTGAACTGTTCCCCATGAAATGATTATTCTGTCCTGACTTTCTAAGTGAGTCCCATGGCCTGCTGCTCTTCCTGTGATCGTTTGCAATAGCTGTTGATAGCCTTTTCCCGATGGGATTCAAAGAAATGGGGTAGTATGATATAAAGAGTCAAAAATTCTGGAGTTCTCATCCCAGCACCATCACTTACCAGCCATGCACTGTAGCCTGAATTTCTTTATCTGGGAAGCAAGGATAATTTTTCTCTCCTTACCTTGAGAAGACTCCAGCAAAGTCAAGTTTTGCACATGATTATGGAGTACAAGTACAATCAGTGATCCTGTCCACGATGATGACCCTGGTGTTGGGAGGAGGTAGCAGGGAGGGCAGAGGTGGGGCAGACAACTATCTGGAATGGACACTCACCTCAGTGCTCATGCTGTTCACTTTGTCCAGGAGAGCAATGATCAGGCTGTAGAGATTTCCCAGATACAGCACAAGGACCCTGAAAGCCACAAGCCCACCTTGAGAGACAAGACCATGACACACAAGTCCACAGTTCTAGAGCCCCCACATGGTTCTAGAGACTGCCATAGATGTATTAAGGCAGTGGCTGCCACATTTGGTTTCCTTTAGAGTCACCTCGTGGGCATTTTTAAAAAGACAGAATTCCAGAATCCACCCTTAGTAGGTCTGGAAGGGGTCTGAAAATCATTTTACAGCCTTTCCAGGTGATTCTGCTATAGCCTATCCTTGGATCTGTACTTTACAAACACTAGTGTAGCAGAAAGTGTGAGTTTAGGAAGTGGGGCCCTAACGTGTAGTTTATGAGTCATGCTTTCTGGTTTATGAATTGATTTCCCATGCATTATCTCACTTGATCCTCACAACAGCTCTGTAATAATCCCCACTTAAGGGACAAGTGTATTGAAGCACAGAGGGAGCTAAGTCACCAGCTCAAGTTCACACAATTAAAAAGCATCAGAATGCAATTTCAGGACCTCAGTGCTCTGCTTCTGAAATGCAGGCTGGGCCCCTCAGAAGCACTGAAGAGCTGTGGGTACAGCTACACCCTGTCAGCCACTGGGAGTGAATGGAATCTGCCAGCAACAGTCTGGATCAGCCAATGATCAAAGACTTGATGTCAGCTTCCCCAGTGCTGGAAGGTTTTGAAAACACATCATGGAATTTCCAGGATGCAGCCTTGGGTCTTACTGGAAACCTGTCTGGGAAAATGAAGTGAGAAAGGAAATGACAGGTTTATACACACTTCAGTGAGACAACACTTAGCTCTTGGAGAAAAATGAAACCAATTGATGGGAGAATCATGAAACCAATTGAGAAAGTTGATGGGAAAGCATCTTTATCTTGAGGAAAAGACTCCAAGTTGAAACCATCTCCCCCGGCCTTCCACATCTCCTCAAGTATAGAGTTGACCACCCGTGTGCAGGCAGTGGGAGAGAAACAGGAAAGTGGTGTCTCCAGGGGGTAGCATTGTAACTCACATCGGCTCTCCCTCTGAATTGAGAAGGGATTCCTGTGGGCACAATGCACTTACAGTACTGAGTACAAAGCAAGTCCCTCAGTGTGTATTCAGTAAGTGCTGGCCAAAGGAAGGATTGAATGAATGCATTTCCTCTCCTGCTGTCTCGGCATTACCATCACTCTGTGCCTTGGATAGAAGCTAATACAGTCTGCTGGTGAGTTAATGGAACTGAAATAATATGTCTTACGTTTACTACCAGAATTAGCCCTAATTTGTCTGGGGGAAGTCTCTGATGCCTCTGTTTCTCTAGTTTTGAACATGAATAATGAGGCCAATTTATATAATAGCATTGCCTTTAGACCAAATGCAATAATGGAATTGATTCCACCCAATACTTGCTAGTGAGGAAGGAGCTTCTCTCTTGCAGGTCAAAAGACATGTTGGGTGGAGTAGAAAGAACAAGGAATAGGAGCCAGGGAGCTGAGAGGCTCATCCCAGATCTACCCTGGGCCATGAAGGTTTGACCAACTCCATGCTTTTTCTAGTCACGTTTTCTCTCTTCGAAAGGACAGTTGAATTTCAGGAGTTGGAAATTACGGCTTTCAGGCCAAACCATACCCTTGCCTATTTTTGTCAGTAAAGTTGTATTGGAACATGACCACATCTGTTCATCACCATATGGTCTGTGGCTGCTTTCATGCTAGAACCTTAGAGTTGAGTAGTGGTGATAGAGACTTACCCACAAAACCACAAATATTTACTATCTAGTTCTTTTGGGGAGATGTTTGCCAATTCCTGAATGAGAGCAAATCTTCCCAAAGTGGTCTGTGGAAAATTAGTTCTGTAGAATGCTGTTAGGTGTTACAAAAGGAAACGGGGAGAAACCAGTGTAGACCAGGGTGAAGGTGGGAGCAGGTAAGAAGGGCTCTCACTGCTTCCCTCTGCCACATTCAGTTTAACAATGCCTCACCCAGCCCTACTACAGTAGCTGAATTTGTAGATGAAGAGACCATACTCCAGGAAGGACAGGCAGATTTTTCAGGAAAATACTGATAAAGCCAGTGCTCAAAATGAGTGTGGCTGTTCCGACTCCCACAGAAGGTGTTCCAGGACATTCCCTTGGGTGCACGAATCTTCCTCAACCACCTGCTGTCACAGCCACTGACCGTCCTGGCAAAGCTTCCAGGCATATCCACAAGGAGCTCTTTGAGTCTATACTTTGGGGGAACTGTTCACAAAGTATTGACTGTTCTTCTTGCATCTGGAAGAGCAACATGGGTCCCTCTCACCACTCAGAGTTAAACCACGGAGAAAACAGAACAGTGAGGAAAACCAAACACACTGCCAGTCCTCCTCTTGGTTTCCTTTTGTTCATTTGTTTGTTTGTTTGTTTTGGAGTTTCGCTTTTGTTGCCCAGGCTGGAGTGCAGTGGCATGATCTCGGCTCACCGCAACCTCTGCCTTCCAGGTTCAAGCAATTCTCTTGCCTCAGCCTCCTGAGTAGCTGGGA
>NW_012114844.1:1250444-1342774 GCF_000951035.1 Colobus angolensis palliatus | reverse complement strand
AGAGTCTCCTGCCTCAGCCTCCCGAGTAGCTGGGACTACAGGTGTGCACCACCACACCCAGCTGATTTTTGTATTTTTAGTAGAGACAGGGTTTCTCCATGTTGGTTAGGCTGGTCTTGAACTCCCGACCTCAGGTGATCCACGCGCCTTGGCCTCCCAAAGTGCTGTGATTACAGGCATGAGCCACTGCACCCGACCTTGGTTCCCTTTTGTGTCATCTTTTTCTGCCTGTTCTTCCTTTCTTCCTTTCCCTTCTCCTCCTCCTCCTCATCCTCTTCTTCTTCTTCATTCCTTTTCATCCATTTCTTCTACCCTTGTCATCCTGGTCTTCCTCCTCCCTTCCTCCTTCTCTTCTCCTGCCTCCTCCCCTATCCCTCCTCTTGGGTTATGCTTTTCTTGAATTGCATCCATAAGTAAAGTTCTGTGCTGAGTGTCTGAGAGAAAAGAAGCAAGCCCTGGTTCTTGAGGCACTTACATTCCCACTGTGGGTGGGCACATGGGTGAGCCACAGGTGGCATTTCTGGGCAGGACTGTTGTACCTTGCAAGCTGGAAGCGCAGTGTGGTCCTGGGGTGGTACATCTCTAAGGCAGCAATGAGGTCAAAGGCTGATGGTGCTATCATGGTGACGAGGGAGACCACCACACTGACCTGTTGAGAGAGCACATGCCAGAGCCAGGCATTCCCAGGACCCCTGATCAAGCCTCACCTTGTGCATTTGATCTCTTTCCCTAATATTGGATCAGTGGGTATCCACAGGGTCCTCGGATCCTCCATGGAAAATCTCCCCAAATCTCTGCTAATTAGCTTTTTTCAAAAGGTAGCCACCACTTTATCATGGCCTTTTTTTTTTTGAACTCTCCTTAAATGTTCTGAGGACACTCATACATGCCGTTTGGGATTCACTAGGCCAGGTGCAGTGGCTCACACCTGTAATCCCAACACATTGGGAGATTTGTGAGGCTGCAGGAGAATTGCTTGAGGCCAGGCATTGAAGACTAACCTGGGCAACACAGCAAGACCCCATTTCTACCAAAAAAAAAGAAAAAAAGAAAAAGAAAAAAACTGGCACATGCCTATGGTCCCAACTTGTTGGGAGGCTGAAGCAGGAGAATTGCTTGAGGCTAGGCGTTCAAGATTAGCCTGGGCAACACAGCAAGACCCCATCTCTACCAAAAAAAAAAAAGTTGGGGGGCACACACCTATGGTCCCAGCTTGTTGGGAAACTGTGGCAGAAGAATTTCTTGAGCCCAGAAGTTCGAGGCTGCTGTGAGCTGTGATTGGACCACTGCACTCCAGCCTAGGCAACAGAGTGAAACCTTGACTCAAAAAGCAAAAAGGATTCACTAACATTTCTGCCACAATTTCCCCAATTACCGTCTCACAGTATTTATACTTCCCTGACCTTGGATGGAAGACAGAAATAACTGCAACTATTACCAATAGAAAAGGAAAGCCTGAGAGGTAATGTAATATTCTTTCTGTACATGGAAGATTAATTATCTAGAGAATTATGCCCAGCTTTTGTTTCTCTGTACTTACAGCAGAAGAAAGAGGAGTTTTAGCTGGTACAGATGTTTGAGATAAAATAAGAAATAATTTCTGAATATATCTTTAAAAAACTATCATATTTCTATCTGTAAACATACAAGTACACAGTAATTCAATTGGCATAAAATAGAGGCATGGGAAAAGGTTACCTAGGGTAGAGTAGACTCAGATTTTGATAAATTACTATACATTGATAAATATGCACATGGTAAATTGATGACCATCTTACACACCTTTCTTTTTAAATCCCAACGGGGGTAATAATTTTCATAGAAATGGTCTGAGAGATGGTTTTTGTGCTATTTCTGCCTTTCAAATCTGTACAGAGAAATTGGGCCAACTTTTCAGTACAATGGTTTTAAAATGAATATTTAGAATTCCAAAATTTTTCTTAACCATTCACTTGGTGATTTTCTATTTATGAGAATATTCACACAATGGAGGTGGGGGGAAGATGATTGTTTAAAAAATAAACCATTTGTGTAGAGCTGGTTCTGGAAGCATTATTTGTCATTTAGATATTCAGAAACTACCTAAATATTCACGAATGGCACCTGGTGAACTTTAATCCATGCTATGGAATACGTGCAGTTGTTAATTCCAATCTGCAGGTAGAATCAATTTGTGGAACATGGATGTGAAGGAACAGATGTGCAAAAGGCAAAACACAGTCGGTGGGGCTCAAGGTTGAGAACGGTGTGAATGCTTGAAGGCGTTTTTGAATCAAACTCTTTCCCAAAGGAGATGAATAAAATTGCCCTTCTGGCTCAAAGTCCTTATAGTCCATGCTCTAGGACAAGAGGACTAAAGTTTTTTCTAGAGGTATTCCCACCTAACCCACATAAGGAACAAAGAGGCAGGCTACTTTTCTGTCTCTTTCTCTCTCGTGTTTTTGTTTTTGTTTTTGTTTTTTTGAGACAGTCTCGCTCTGTTGCCCACACTGGAGTGCAACAGAGCTCACTGCAGCCTCTGTCACCTGGGTTCAAGAGAGTCTCCTGCCTCAGCCTCCCGAGTAGCTGGGACTACAGGTGTGCACCACCACACCCAGCTGATTTTTGTATTTTTAGTAGAGACAGGGTTTCACCATGTTGGCCAGGCTGGGCTTGAACTCCTGACCTCAAGTGATCCACCTGCCTCCCAAAGTGCTGGGATTACAGGCATGAGCCACCGTGCCCGGCTATATCTCTTTTCTAGGGTGCTGCGGGTAATGGCAGTGGGTACCTCATTCTTTTCCCAAAGTGTCAGCTCCTTCTTCGACTGCTCCAGCTTCTGGGACCGGTCCACCACAAAGTAGATGAGATAAATGCTTCCAGCCAATGAGAGAAGCACCAGGATGTTGGCAATAATCCTCAGGCAGATAGTCACTGCCCTGGGGAGAGAAGCAGGCATGAGGACGGCACACAGGATCCTGCTCACAGCACCGCGATGCAAAGACAACACTACTTGGGGACTGGAACACATCCATTGCCAAGAGGATTCTCTGCCCTGAAGCATCAGTTCTCTTGCAGCCCACCTCACCCCATACCCTAGAATTCCTCATTTCCTAAGAGATCAACAACCAGTCATAAATTCAACCAGCCTGCATCAGTGGGGCTTGAAACAAACAGACGAACAAATAAACGCCTCTGGTTTTAGAGTATTTGGGTTTCAGTTCTAGCTTTACTACTTAAAATTGGAGTCTTGTGGTATGCACATTAAAGATATAGGAATTCAAGTAAATGTGTTCAGCAGAGGGAGGGAGGAAGGAAGGCAGGGAGGAAGAGAGGAAGGGAGGACACATGAATCTGCCTGTCATCCCATATATGAATATGACATTATACAGTCATGTGCTGCACAATGGCAATTTGATCAATGACGGAATGCTATACGACAGTGGTTCCATAAGATTATAATGGAGCTGAAAAACTCCTACAGCCTAGGACATTGTAGCACAATGCATTGCCCTCACGTGTTTGTAGTGATGCTAGTGTAAACAAGCCTACTGCACTGCCAGTTGTATAAAAGTATAGTACATGCAAGTATGTACAATACATATTTGATAATGATATTAAATGACTGTTACTGGCTTAGGTATTTACTATACTTTTAAAAATCATTATTTTAGGGTATACTTCTACTTATTCAAAACAAAATGTTAACTGTAAAACAGCCTCAGGCAGGTACTTCAGGAGGCATCCAGGGTAAGGCACTGTTACCATAAGAGATGACACCTCCGTGCGTGTTATTGCCCCTGAAGACCTTCCAGTGGGGCAAGATGTGGAGGTGGAAGGCAGTGATATTGATTGTCCTGACCCTGTGCAGGCCTAGGCTAATGTGTGTGTTAGTCTTTTGTTTTTTTTTTTTTCTTTTTTGTTTTGTTTTGTTTTGAGACGGCATTTTGCTCTTGTTGCCCAGGCTGGAGTGCGATGGTGCAATCTCGGCTCACTGCAACCTCCGCCTCCTGGGTTCAAGCGATACAGTCTCCTGAGTAGCTGGGATTACAGGCGCTTGCCACCACGCCTGGCTAATTTTTGTATTTTTAGTAGAGACGGGATTTTCCCATGTTGGCTAGGCTTGTCTCAAAACTCCTGACCTCAGGTGATCTGCTCACCTAGGCCTCCCAAAGTGCTGGGATTACAAGTGCACACCACCATGAGCGGCCTGGTCTTAGTTTTTAACAAAAGAAGTGTAAAACATAAAAAAGAAATAAATAAATAAAACAAAGCTTATAGAATGAGGATATAAAGAAAAATGTTTTTTGTACAGCTGTACAATGTGCTTGTGTTTAAGTATTACAAAAGAGTCAGTTTTTTAAAATTTAAAAGTTCATAAACAAGTGACAGTAAACTAAGACTAATTTACTATTAAAGAAAGAAACTTTAAGAAATAAATTTAGTGTGGCCTAAATATAGGGTGTTTATAAAGTCTACACTAGTATGCAATTGTGCCCTGGGCTTTCACATTCACTCATCACTCGTTCACTGACTCACTCAGAGCAACTTCCAGTCCTGCAAGCTAATTCATGGTAAGTGCCCTATACAGGTGTACCATTTTTAAATCTTTTATACCACATTTTATTGTACCTTTCTATGTCTAGGTATGTTTAGATACACAAATACCATTGTGTTACAATTGCCTACAGTATTTAGTACAAGTGGCATGCTGTTCAGTTTTGCAGCCTAGGAGTAATTGGCTATACTATATAGCCTAGGTGTGTAGTAGGCTATACCATCTAGGTTTGTGTAAGTACATTTTATGATGTTCCCACAAGGACAACGTTGTGTTAAGACATATTTCTTGGAATGCGATCCCGTCACTATGCAACATCTGACTGTATTCCTTTGGTAGTTTCTTAATTGTCTTTTCCCTTTAGAAGAAAGCTCTAAGCTTTTTAGCCTTTTTCAATGCTGTTATCTTCAGCTCTTAAAACAGGCTTAGCATATATGGATGCTTCATAAATATTTGCTAGATGAATAAGTAAATAAAGGAGCAACTAGTGGGAGACACGGGGCTCATCTCTTTCCTAATTTGGTCTCACTTCTCATATGCCTCTGATAGTGAGGGCAGATGTGTGAATCAGTAATGATTCTAGTACTTACATACATGTTTCTGGTTTTAACTGAAACACATCCATTTTTTTTTCTCACACTGGAGGACAACTCCCTGTCTGACTTCGATTGGCCTATTTTGAAGGTACCTTCTTCTGCCAACTTTGGAGCTTGTCTGAGCCTGGCTATCCCAGGCCTTTTTGTAGGTAGTTTTATGTGGAAAAAAGCCTGGAATCCCAGGCCTTTTTGTAGGTAGTTTATGTGGAAAGTGATCCCAGAAACCAGGAGTGCAGGTCCTGGAGTGGAGCAGGAGAGAGGGGCCATCAGTACAAGGATATGCAGTGGGGCTGGAAGCAGCTAGAGGCAAATGCAGGGCCTTCTGAGGGACTTATGAAATGCCTGACAGAACTGACTGCCCAGTGCGAAATAGCAAAGCATTTATTCTATTCCCAGTGGTCCAGGGTAGCTCCATGAGCATTCACTCCCAGCATTGCACCCAGACTCTTGGTTGCATGTGCATGTGTGTTGACTAGGACCTTGTGGATGCCTACACAGCAGCCTCAGAAGGTCCCTGGGGCACCAAACAGTGGGTACCAGCAAGGGGTACATGCGTGCAGCTGGTGGTAGCCTGCACAGTCCTGCCCAGTAGCAAGGGCTGGAGAAAGGTATGGCCAAGAGGATTTGAAGGGACACCCAAGGTATACCATCTTCTCCATGAAATTTCTACCCATTGGGGACCTTGGGCAGGTCACAACACCTCCCTCTACACGTGTTTTGGCCCTTGATTTGCACAGTGAGGAAACATTCCCAAATGAGATGATAAATGTCACTTTGCTTGGTAAAAATGACAACACGGCACAGTACGTTATTATTATTACCAACTCTGGTGGAGGAGAACTACAGAGAAAGGATCAGATGGCAGAATCCCATACTTTTATTTTATAGGTGAGGAACTTCCAGTTCATGAAGTTCAGAAGTATTTCCCAGGTCATCGACATTAATGACAAAGAGAGGACTAGAATCCATGTCTTCTGACTCCCTATGGACAGCCCTTTCCGACTCCTCCCCGACTCCCTAATAATGAGGGACATTATTCCAGAGGCTGGGTGTGTTTCCTTAATTCCCCATGTCCTTTTCTACAAGTCCTCTGAAAGGGCTTTCTGCACTATAGAAAGTAATCATGAGGGCTAAATAACAAGTAAGGATGTGGGATGAACAGATCTACCTGTCTCCATGAGGTCAGGGCCATTGCCCTTCCCTGGGAATGGCTTTCCCTTTCATTAGTTCTCTGGTTGAAGGGCTTCACCCTCACCAGCATAGCTCTCAAGATCTCAAGAAGAATCTTGAACCTAGGAAATCATCTTGAAAGGCTTGTGAACATCAACTGGATAATATTTGTGTCTTATGACTTGTTTCTAAATAAAGCTAGTCTTAACAGCATAAGTTGGTGCTCAAAGTACCTCTTTTATTATCTAAGTAAAAAAGTAAGAAATAAGAAACTGGTCAATTTCAGACCCTCTCACCCTTATTACAGGATCTATGGAAGGAGGAAGTCATCCTAAATATTGCTAAGGAAAAAATCATTCAGTTCCCTCAGATCACATTATGAGAAAGGAAGAAAGAAGAGCTGCCTGACAATTATCAAAATAAGATATAGATGATCTGGTAGTTTTTGTACCAAACTAAAAACAAAACTTATCAATGAATTCAACATGGGGAGTGATAATACCTACAGGTTTTTGCTTTTCTTTTTCTCCTGTTCTTCCAGTATAGCTTCCTTTAAGAAAAATACATACAGCAATAAAAGCTTAGCATCATCATTAATTATAAATCATTAGAAATAATTTACCCAGTAATTTAGCTCATACTTTCATTGTCTAGGACTTTATTCTGAAGGATTTAATTGATGTAAATGAATTAGATATCAATAATCTAATAATCAATTGAAAAAAGATATTGGCGGTTGGGAAGAGGGATTGGGAGATAGTATGGCTGTAATAATTTAAATTAAGTAATATTTTTTCTCAAAATAGTGCACCATTTAGCTGTCTGTATAGTTCAATAGAGCTAAGTCTCTGAATATTTTTGATTGCATTATTTTCTAAGTTAGAAGTAAAAGCCTATATCCCTCACATATATGTATTCATTCATTTTCAGTTTATATACATGCAACATGGTAATAATCCATTATGTAAATTATCTAAAATATACAAACTGAAATTTTAAAAGGATAAAATGGAAAAATTTAAAAATAAAGAAGTTTCAAAATGTTTCTCCCTCCCTTCATTGAGTCATTTGGTACATTTCCTGGAGCATGTTCACCTCACTTTGGAAACAACTGCCCTGGACAATGAACATCAATGGGAAAAGGATGGTTCTGGCTTCCAGCTGAGGACTAGCGGCTGGCTCTGACCCTGGGCTGCCCACCCCTGCAGGCTGCACAGGCCCACTCACTCACCCTGATGCTGTTCACGATGGCAGCTGTTTTGCTCTCTGCAGCCTCTGGGTTTCCAATGAGGTAATCCCAGGCACAGAACACCCGCCAGCAGAAGGTGTAGTTTTCGTTGGAAGCACTGGCAAGGCTCATGCGGGAGTTCTTAGCCATCCTGCCAAAGAGGAGCACAAACAGGTCATAGGAGTCTCAGGAATAGGGGGCTGGAGCTAGCACCCACAGAGCCTTTGTGTGAATTAGAATAGGCTGCTCCCCTCTGGGTGGACGCAGCTCCTCAGGTCACGGCTTGGACAGCACAGCACCGACTGGATTTCAGCCTGTGCTTGTGACCTCATCAACAGTTTGGAACAGCGTGAAAACTGTGATGGCCCATTATTGTATGAGTTCATTTGACAAGGAGTCCCACCACTGTGGTACCCAGCAGGTCACTGCAGGTGTGTGTGCCCCAGGAGCCAGCTTTTCTCATCTCTGTGCAGCTGTGATTGTGAAATAAAAATATTTCCTTTGAATCAGTCTTCTTGGACCTCCTTCCCATGGGAACTCTACCCCATGGGACTCCATATAACATGCTGGGTCCCTCTTTCACACATTTCTTTAGATATTTGAAGGCAGGAGTCATGAACCCTCCTTAGGTGAAACTCTCCCTACTTTTCAGAGCCTTTCTCCTGCAATAAGCTCTCCTTTCCATCCATATTTCTTGCTTCCAAGTTTGCTCTTATCTGTCTCTTACATTGTGTGTCTAGTAAAGGGCCGAGTCTTCGACGTGGGTCCTGGAAGCCACCAGGAGCTAACCTGGAAAGCTTCAGGGGAACTGAAGGCCCCCAGGTCATTATGCACATCCTCAAGTATTGTTTATTTGTTTATTGTCTTTTTTACCCCAAACCGCTTCTATCTGCATTTTGCTAACATGCCACAAGTGGGTAGGGTGATGAAGGGTGGTTACACAATCAAGCAGAAGCAGCAGGTGAGCCAGCGTGGGTGGGGCCAGCTTTTCACGGGGTTTGGAGCCTCCCTGTCAGTCTGCATTTCTCTAGCTCCCACACGGAAGCTTGGAATGGTAAGCCAGAAGGGAACCTGGTGATGTTCGGAGCCAACGTGCCCATTTCACAGATGAGGCCCAGGGAAGGAAGGTGAGCTCCTGCAGGTCTCACAGTGAGGGTGGTACAGGGCTCCTAACCCCACCAGATTGTTTCTTTTGCATTTAGCCTCCTCCGGTGATGACCTAGAGGTGCCAGCTGCATCACAGCACACACAAGCCCGGCCTTTGCAAAATTTGTAGCTAGATCACAGGCAAACAAACATACAACCAAAGGAGGACGTTTTGCTTTCTGCAACCTCTGGCCACCTAGATCATATTGCTTATGTCCCTATTAGTGCAGCTACTGCATTGTCTAAAATTACACAAACTGGTAAATCTATATATGCTTCTTGTATTTCCAGGCCTAATATAGGACCTAGTACAAAGCAGTAAGTGTTTAATAAGTACTTGTTAAAATGAACATGCCTCTTTTAGCTTTGGTCTTCTCATCTGTAAAATGGATACAGCTATGTCTTAACTTTACAGGGCTATTGACAAGATTAGATGACATTACACATATCATAATGCTTGATATATATTTTGAAAAATCGAGCAGTCATACTTTTTTAAAAGAATGATGAAGCTGTAAGCAAACACTGCCATCCCCACTAGGAAATACGCCAAGGGGAGCCGGTAGCCAGCTCTCCCGATCTTCCTCTCCCTGCCATAGTATCCGTAGAAGAGGACTGAGTACTGGAGGTAGCCCTGCAAAGAAAACACTCAGTGTCATTTCTGGTTCCCATTCCCAGGTCTCAGAACTGTGGCCCATCCACCCCTTCCCTCAAGACAAGAGTGTGGCCAAGCATCAACCTCACCCCCAGAGACCAGACAGTATCCAGGTCTTGGGCAGATGAAACTTGCTCCTTGGGGATGGTCTTTCTGGCTGTGCTTCCAAAGGGCTGGCCTGCAATCAGCTGGTGAGAAAGGAAGGCATGTCATGTGGTCCTCTGGGTGGGAGGGGACCAGGAGAAAATGAGAGATTGATCTCCATGTGCTTGTGAAAATGCCACACATAAGAGATCTCCAGGGGGTGGATTTCTGCTTGATTTTCATTAATGAAAAATTAATCTTGGGTGGCCAGATTTTCTTTTTGCCTGTCTAGAGCTCACCTGGGTGTGCTCTCTCTCAGCTAGACATGGTTTCTACAGGTGGATTATTAAGGCCCCTGTTGGGAAATGGCCCATTTACTTTTTGAGGATAACATTTAGTTGAAAATGGGTTTTATTTCTTTAATTTATATAAATGTAAGAGGCACAAGTGTGGTTTTGTTACATGGATATATTGTGCTATATCATCTGGGGTTTAGTGTACCGATAATCTGAATAATGTACATGGTCTAGATATTATTTCAACTTTGGACTGGCAAACCGGCTGGTTGGCCAAGTCCAGCCCATGGCCTTTTTGTATGGCCCAAGAGCTAAGAATAGTTTTGCATTCTTAGCTCTTTTTCTTTTTTAAGTGGTTGGGGAAAAAAATCAAAAGAATTTATATAAAATTCAAATTTCAGTATTCATAAATTAAATTGTATTGAAACACAGCCACATCCACTGGTTGATATACTGTCTGCGGGTGCTTTTGTGCTCCACGGCAGATTTGAGTCATTGTGACGGACACCAAATAGCCCACGAAGCCTAAAGTATTTATTCTGTGGCCCTTTACAGAAAAAGTTTGCCAAGCCCTGCTTTACCCAAACACATATATGTTCCTCCCCACAATGACAACCAGAGGAGCCATTTTATGCGACTGCTGTAATGTCTCCTCTTTTTCACGAGTGGTACTTTTTTCTCTCCTGAAACATCTTACCTCTGGAATGACAATAAAAGCACCTGTCATAATGGTGAGCACAATATTAATTCCAAATAACCATCTCAAGAATATGAAATAGGAGGCAACGCCAGATCCAAAATGACCTAAAGACAGACAAGATTATGAGAACAGTTTAAGTAAAATCCTCATAGTGCAAGAAATCCTACAAAAAGAACACCATAACTTTTCTTACATCCACAGGAGATAGAGTAAGAATGCCATTATTGTACCAATCGGGGTGTTTCTTCCTGAGTGTTAACTTAGACAGATCAAGATGCCCCTGAATATCTATCAGTTTTACAGGCAGGAAAAATCTCTAGTTTGCCTAAAATGCTATTCAATAGTCACTTCCCTAATGACATATTCATCTAAAATGGTCTTATCAAATTTCTAATATTTCATGTATGTTAACAAGTATTGGCATCTTTTAAGAATTTGGCATATTTCTTATCTATTTTGCCTCATTTTGAGAATTTCAAGGATTTTGCTAAGGGTCTTTTTGCCTTAATTTCAAGATAAAACACAATTTACTAGATGCTCACAATAGTGGACAGTGGGTGAAGAGTACAAAGGAACTCTCTTTCCAACTTTTCTATACATCTAAATTTATTCTAAAATAAAAAGCATAGTAAAAACAAATTTATATCTATTGAGAAAATCCAGGAGCATAGAATAACTTAGATGAGGATGTAGGCAACAATTCCACAACATTCTGGAGTAGGTAGTTTCATGTCATTAAAAAAAAAACTCTTAAATTTTTATTTCAAATCTAGTTTATGTTTGTCATAATGAGTAGCAAAACACAAAACATCACAAGGACAAGAAAAATTACCTATTCTGTGATCACTAAATTAAAATCACTATTAGAATTACTTTCTATTAAACTTTTAGTGTAACCCTCCACAATTATCCTATGCAAATAGTGTTTTTGTATAAGATTGGCATTTCTCTCCAGCATACATCTTCAATTACCAATATATTACAAGCATTTTCTCTTGCCAAAAATACTATTCTATAAAATAAATTTTATTGTTCCATTAAGTGAATTTTCCATAACTGATTTAAACTATTCCCCACGACTTGACATTTAGGACATTTCCAACTATTCACCAGGGTGAATAGTTCTATAATAAATACTTTCTGTCTAAGATAAGGTTTCCTAGAAGCAGAGCTTGAGAAAGGGATTTGGCTACAGGTGATTTGTTGAGGAAGCACTCTCCATAGAGAAGATGTGAAGGAGTCAGGTAAGGTCAGGGGAAAGAGCCAGGGAAGGGCACCATCTTAGCTGCAGCCTAGCTGAGTCTATCCCATCAGGAGCTCTACAGCATGAATTGCACCACTGAGTTGGTCTCACTGGGAGCAAGGGATCAGACTTGAATCCCGCTCTGTTAATGGTCACTGCCTCTAGACTCCGGCTGGTGAGTGTGGGATTGGGGTGATAGGAGGTAGTCCTGGGGCAATTCCCTGAAGGGGAGCAGCTGAGTGACAAGCAGTCCATACTCAGCAGCAGAGGAAAGGGTAGACCAGCCAAGGAAAGGCAACCTGGGTACAGCACTAATGGCAGTGGCTGCAGTCTTGTTTGTTTAGTTTATTATGGTTTTCTCTGTTTTTGTTTTTTTTATTGTTTTGTTTTTAGGAAACGGAAGCATATTACCAAAGTATGTAACATTTTGAAGACTTTTGGTACATATTAAAACTTTTTAAAAAAGAAATACTGTCCTAATTTACATTTCTGCCAGCATATCAAATTGTTTGATCCATTTAAATATTCACCATGTTTTTCCCAATTTGTCATCTAACTTTTAGCTTTATTTTTTATGTATGTAAATTTTATTTTTTTGGTAATTAAATATAACAGTACTTTTTCCTCCTTCACTTTTATGATTAGATATGTTTCCATTCTGCAATCATAACATCTATTGTCTATTCAAATATGTAATGGAATTTTAAGTGAAGGAATTAAACTTACTCTTTAAAACAATTGAATCAATTGTTCCAGTGATACGTATGCAGTAATTCAGACTGACTTCAATAATTATTGCATGCTAAAATTCTAAAAGCTAAGTGTATTCCTGTCTGTTCCTGCATTTTTTGCTTACTCCTTTGATTTGCCAGTCAATTCCCACACTATGCTATACTGCTTCAGCTGTTGTAGCTGTATGATATATTTTAATATCTTGATCTTACAACTTCATTTGCATTCTTCTTTATAATTTTTTAATTAACCTATAAGTTTTATGATCATTTTGTTAAATACTTAGAAACAATACATTGAGATTTTTATTTGATTGCATCAAACTTGTAAATTAATTTTGGGAAAATTAACATTTTCCAAATATTAAATCTTTGTATGCATTTTAACAAGACTTTTATATCTTGTGGTATAATTTTACAGTTTCCTTTATTTTGGACTTATTGTTAAGTCTATTCCAGATACTGTGTGTGTCAGTGTGATCGTGGACATGATTTATTTATTTATTGGCGCATGTTTTCTAAATGGGCACAATTATCTCTATGAAAATGCAGATTTTTGTATTTGTGTTTCGCAGTTCCCTGAGCTACCCTCTTATTCATCCTCATAGGTTTTCACTTGATCCTTTCAAGGTTTGCATTTTATCTGACTGAAGGAGTGAACTGGGAGAGAACAGCAGAGCCACAGCGGAATGTGGAAAGGCCTGCGTCGAGACTGTTCCCATCCTGGCAGGTGGTGGGGACAGGTATCTTGTCTTCTGGGTCTGTTGTCCCATGTGGAGCCCGGTGACCCTGCTATAAGAGTGCCCTCAGCTGCACAGCATAAGGACCAGAACACAGCAGACTCTCCTTAGGCTGTGATTGGCCACTAGCATTGCATTCCTGCTCCACTCTCCAAGTGTAAATACTTACTCTCGATTTTCTTTATCCTCATTTCCCAGGGAATGAAGATGACCACAAAGTTACAGGCGAGACGAGCAAATTTCCGCCAGAGCTAGACAAGAGGGGTCAGGATTAGATGTCATATTCATGAAGATGGCAATGACTGTGCAGTACTAGGCACCTAAATGTAGTATACCAGATACTCCCTCTGGTAATCCCTTTAATTATGGATTATGGCTTCATAGGCCTTTAAGCTGCACTAGAACCAAAGTAGCTCCCTTCTCTGTGCTCCTAACCAGGTGAATGGACACCGGCTTTGGATAAATAATGCAAGCTGTGGCCCCATAGAATATGCACCTTAATATAGACACCACCCAGTCTGTGGTATCTGTATTGAGGTGCGTATTCTATAGGGTTGCAGTTTGCATTAGCCATCCCATTCCTGATGCGGGGTATCTCTTGCTCTTTGAGAAAAGAAAAAGTTTAACTTTTGGCAATTACATCTTAAAACCACAACACACAGTAGAAATTATTCGAGGAATGATATATGAATAAATCCACTTGATCTTGCCATAAACCTAAGGGGTTTCTGAGAGTGTGCCCCAGGAATCCGGATGCCTAACGAACTCTCCAGGTGATTACAAGCACATCCCTGTTTAAGGACCAAGAGGTTAGAGCCTACCCTGAAAATAAGCCCCACTCCAATGTGTGACTTGCCTCCTGCTACAGCCTCTTTCCTGGATAGAGCTGTCGGGGATAAGGTCTAAAAATTTGTCTTGTAGTTTTGGCTGGGTGTGGTGGCTCATGCCTGTAATCCCAACACTTTGGGAGGCCGAGGTGGGCAGATCACGACGTCAGGAGTTCGAGACCAGCCTGGCCAATATGGTGAAACCCAATCTCTACTAAAAATACAAAAATTAGTCGGGCATGGTATCACGTGCCTGTAGACCTAGCTACTCAGGAGACTGAGGCAGAAGAATCGCTTGAACCCAGGAGGTGGAGGTTGCAGTGAGCCGAGATCGTGCCACTGCACTGGAGCCTGGGTGACAGAGTGAGACTGTCTCAAAAAAAAAAAAAAAAAAAGTGTCTTATGTTTTTAAGATGCAATTGCCAAAAGTTTAAAACACATTTCTTAAAGGGGAATAAAACAAGACATGCCCTGACACTAGTTCTGCTTCCAACAAAGTTGGCAGGTTGTGCATTTTAACACACACACAATCTGGGTATGTGCTGGAAGTAAATGATATCATTGCAGAAAGAGGGATTACAAATGTAATTATGACATTCTGAGCTATAAGACTGCACATGGTCCCGGTACAGACACATATGATAATGTCATTCTGGACATGTCTGCTGAGGCCAGAATGGCTGCTTGTAAATGAAAATCTGAATTTTATCAGAAGTTTATCAGAAGTTGTTCATCTTCTGTTCATGATTTGAGAGCCAACTCAAATACAGTCACTCCCATGAACACAGAATCTCTGTAGCCAGAAAAGGAATTATCTGATTTGTAAACTCCCCTAGCAATAATTTTTGGTCTCTCTCATAATGTTTATCATAACTTACCTTACATTACCTTAATTTTGTTCACCTGGCTTGTCTCCTAGAGCCTAGAGAGGGAGATGGAGGCTTTCTGATCATTTATTACCCCAGTATCCAGAGGAAGGGGTGCTCCATCATCCTTTGGCAAGGGTTTGGTGTTGGAAAGCATTTGAGTCTCTGGCCCGTTTTAAATCCCTGAAGACTAAGAAGCACGGGGCGGAAAGCCAGCGACCTGAGTTCTAGCTGTAGTTTCACATCTATCTCACTATGCATCCCTGGGGAAGTTATTTTCTTTCCTTGGGTTCCATTTCTCCATCTGTATAAGAAGTCAGATTCAATTAGTGGCATTCAGAATGCTCTTTAAATTTAAAGTTGTATGAGAATTTTCATACATGCAACAGGCTAAGGTAGGGCAGCTTTTGTAGGTGGGGGTAAAAAATCTCCCCCACCACCCCACCAGTAGTGCTTGAGGAGCCAGGGTCCTCGAACTCAGGTTAGAGAGCACTGGATTGAATGGTCCAAGATGCTCATTCTGGGAATGAGAGTCTATGCAAGTTGGCCCAAAGGAACTTCTTAAAGGAAAATGTGATTGAAAAAGGTGATTTGTTGATAACGTGTTCAGTAAGGCATGGGGGAAAAAGTTTCATGCTTCTCTGATGATTTATACCAAATCTCCATGGCAAAAGCCTTGAAACAGGAATAATTCAAAATTTAAGAACAAAGCAAAATCAAAACAAAGAAAACTAAACTTGGAAGAACAGACCCTAATTGTGGGTTTGGGTTATTGAGCTTTGCTAACTAAGAAAAAGTTCTGTCTTTGGAAAGACTTACATGTCCACCCAGAAGGTATGTAACAGCATATGTGATAGTTCATGAAAAGTATATTTATTCATAGTATGTGTTAAGCACCTAGATTGTGTTGACTTATCAACATGTCAACATGAACTGTCATACATGTTGTTAGATATGTGGTACATGCATGTATCATACATACATATATATTTATACATGTATCATTATACATGTATGTATCATGCAGCTCTAACAATATGTATGACAGTTCATGAAAAGTATATTTATTCATAGTATATATTAAGCACCTAGGTTGTGTTTTCCTGTGAATGCAGATAGTGGGCATGACATGCAAGATGTCAGCTGGTATGGAGTTTGCATTCAGGTAGAGACAAGGCAGCCACAAGCAAATCCATGCCACAGTGGGACACGGTCTATTAGGACTGGGGGAGAAGGCCCTTTAAACAATCAGGGAAGGTCTAGCTGAGGAGGTCATACTTGAGCTGAGACTTGAATGAAAAGGAAAATGAAAAGTAAATGGGAAGAGTAGCTTTATAAAAGGGGAGAACAGCCAGTACAAGCTGTGGGTTAGCATGAGCTGAGCGTTTTACAGAAGAGGATGGAGGAGAGAGGAGCAAGATAAAAGTTTGGATTACCTCGCTCAATGTAAAAACTCTGCTTCTAATAATTCAGCCCATTATCAAGTTATACCTTTAATTCATACTGAGTTTACTATTGCTAAAAGTCCCAATAGCTTTTCATTGTTATATATAATAGGTCATTTGAATTCATGTGAAATACTTTATTTCCTGTAGCATTTCAGCTTATTTAGAGAAAACAAAAGAGCTTTGTAGTTCATATGTCTACAAAAAGATAATTTATTTCATAAACTCCATCATAGTATGGCAGGAATAAGGAGTCATGGGTGATTTGGTCATAAAAACAGATGAGAATTTTAAAGAAGATTTTTGTGACGAGTAAGAAGAAAGAATGACAAGATGTGTCCTTAGGGATTCTTTGATATTTTATAATTTTTCAAACATGTAAAATTTATGACCAGCTTTTATTTAAGCTATACTAAGAATATTTTTGTTTCAGAGAATCTAAAAAGAGTATCTCTGTCAGTTATTGTCTCTTAAGATAACAAACAAAAAATATAATAATCAACATTGGTGCGCGTATTATGAGACTAATAATGGCAATATAAATCATCAAGGCTTTTAGAAAATAATCTTTAAATATTTATCAAAAGCCAAAAAATGGACCACAATCTTTTCTATAGTGATTGCAATTCTGGCATTCACCCTAAGAAAAAAATTCAAAAAGACAGAGAAATCTATATGTGCAAAGATGTTCTTCGTAGGGCTATTAATAATAATGAAAAATTAGAAGCATTTTAAATATCCACCAGTAGTCAAATGACTAATTAAATTAATATACATTTATCTAATGGAATACCACACAGTCATCGAAAACCATTAAATATAAAAACTATATAGCAACATGGAAAAAAATATATAATGGTGTTATGTTAAAAAAGAAGCAAAATGTATATACACTACAATTACTGTGGTATGAAAATAATATATTTATGCAATGACTGATGTGAAATTTCTAAAACGATATTATATTGGGTAGTAGAGGGTATAGAAGGAGAAGTTATTTTTCTTTGTTTTCTATACATTTATGAAATGACTTTATAAACAGATAATTTTAATGCATACTTTTCCTTTAAGTAACTGAATGAGAAAAATAACAAACAAAAACCTTAATATTGTATTACAAAATGAGCATTGGCATATACCTGCAACTTTCTCATTGTAAGAAATACAGCTGTATACAGGGACATAGTGAATCAAACCTACGAATATGGGTGGGATTAACTCAGGAAAGGTGCTAGATCACTTTTGCCATCCTTTCTCCTGATGAATTAGGCTTACCCAGTTTCACACAATTGGGAAGGGAAGGCATCTAGGACTAAAATTCAAGTCTTGGGAAATTCATACTTTTCAATTCTATTATCCTGATCTACAGCTGTGTTATAGACTGGCACTTGCAACCTGTGTGTGATGGCAAGTGCGATGGTAAACACAACCTCCTGGCTCTGGAGACCACAGTGTTCACGTGTGTCTGTGTCTGTGTGTGTGCTTTTTTTCTTTTTTTTTTTTTTTTGGAGACGGAGTCTCACTCTGTTGCCCAGGCTGGAGTGCAGTGGCAAGATCTAGGCTCACTGCAAGCTCCGCCTCCTGGGTTCACGCCATTCTTCTGCCTCAGCCTGCCACCACACCCAGCTAATTTTTGTGATTTTAGTAGAGACGGGGTTTCACCATGTTAGCCAGGATGTTCTCAATCTCCTGACCTCGTGATCCACCTCCCGTGGCCTCCCAAAGTGCTGGGATTACAGGTGTGAGCCACTGCGCCTGGCTACATGTATGTTCTTTACCTCTGCACCTGCTGCTTGGTAGCCTCGGGTCCTGGTCAGCCTCCCTTCAAACTTCAGTACAATGTCCTTCGCTCGTCTAAGAGAAGAACAACATGATGGTTAACACAATTTTATCATACTTACAAATTTCTGCAAAATGTGTAAAAGTGCAACAGGAATAGGTTGCCATCTTGTCCTGAAAAGTGATACAGCACAAGATGCCGTGAGAGAAGGGAGTTACACAAATACTTCATGGTCTAATTTTTGGTAATCAGAAAATGCCTTAAAATTTTTTTCTTTAATATTTAAATGGATGCATAATCGAAAATGATGAAATTATACCAAAATTAGCTACAACTGAATTTCTTAAAGGCCTTCACTGATTCTGGTGCTTGACTGGGGATTCTGAGCTTTGGAAATCCTGGTGGCAGACACGTGCATCTCGACTTCTCCACTTAGCAACCTTCCTCTTGCAGTCAATTGTTTAAAAGTGCAAATCAGACCTGGCTTCAGAGAATCTCCCTAAGTAAATGTTGGTGTCTGATTAATGGGAGCAAAAAAGCCATGTCTACATAGACATGAACAATCTGATTCACCCCAAACAAACTTCTAACACACTAATTGATCACTGTATTGAATTAACCTGATATCTCTGCCTAAATGTTCAGTCCTGAAAATGGACTAAATTCATTGGTATAGACAGTTAAATTCACACCTTAAATGAACAACAGGATTAGACAATAAATGTTAGTGCCATAGGACAGACTGAAGCCAAAGGCTCTTAGAGAGATGAATGTCACCGTCAAGGTAACCTAATCATTTACCAACCCATGTAGAGATGCTCATTATCTGAAGGTTGGATGCTCTCTGCTTGATTATATTCAGTGTTGAAGAACTTAGTTCTTCTGAATTAGCCATTTTGCTAGTTTGACAGGTTTACTTGGGAGGGTGCTCTGGTCTGTGCATCACAGCAACCCCCAATAACACCCAGTGGTCTGAGTCCTTCCTTGGAAAACACAAGGTACAAGCCAGCTCCTTTATCCACAGACAGGATGATCTCTCCAAAACATTACCTAACCAGAGTTCTTGGTTTTGGATCTCTCTTCCTACCATTGCAACATCTTCATCTTAATAGCCCAGCCGATGCATTGACTTCATTCTGGCCAGAACCAAAATGTAGGTCAGGAACAAAGTCATGGGACATTGATGTCCCATGACTACCATGTTGGGGTCATCTTAATAGAGCTGTCTGTTGCAAGGATTTAAAAAGTAAAAGCCTATCGAAGTCAAGTAACAATTCATTTTATATCTTTATTTTTTATTTTTTTCTGAAAACATTTAAACATTTTATGCACAGCTATTTTGGGTCAAGCATAGTGGAATACAGAGTTGCCTAAAACAGAGTTTCAGTCAGGTGGAGTGGTTCACACCTGTAATCTCAGCACTTTGGGGGGCTGAGGTGGGAGGATTACTCGAGCCCAGAAGTTCAAGACCATTCTGGGCAACACAGTGAGATCCCATCTCTACAAACATATAAAAAAATTAGCTGAGTGTGGTGGCACACGCCTGCAGTCCCAGCTACTTGGAAGGCCATGTTGGGAAGATCACTTGAGCCCAGGAGTTTGAGGCTGTGGTGAGCTGTGATCCAGCCACTGCACTCCAGCCTGGGTGATAGTGACATCCTGTTTCAAAACAAACAACAACAAAAAACCAGAGTCTCTGCCCTGGAAGAGTTCACTACCTAATAGGGATGACAGAGATCTTTAAAAGACAATGACTGAGAGAGACTGGGTGTGACAAGAGCTATGACAGAGGGGTGATCTGGGGTGGAGGTAGCAGGGAGGGGCAGCCCAAACCAAGGCCCAGTCATAGACCTATGCTGATTTCACAGGAACTGACCACTTGCTCCCCTACAGGGGAAACAAGCATGTCCTGTATCCTCTTAGACAGATGGCTCTTGCTCCAGACTCAAGGTTAACTCATTCTGCTTTCATCTGCATCCTGCTACGCTCCCTTGATTCCCAAGCAGACAGGGTTCGGTGCTTTTTTGCACTTTCCACAAAAGCACTGTGATAAGCCTCAGCAAGTCCAGTGAGGGAAGTGTTGCTCCAGTAGTTTCTCAAGGTGGTGGAGAGGAGATATGTGTGGCAAGGAGATAACGGAGTGCCCAGAGGGCCAGCTGCACTCTGAGACCCTGGCCGCTGGCTGAACACATGGCTGGTGTCAGCCATCTTGGGGCTCTGGACGTGTCACATGGGCCAAGCAACATGGCAGAAGGCCTGGCTTATTCTTTGGTTTCTGAAGTGCCTTGACAGAAAAGTTACCATTTGTTCTGCTCTGCCCTCAAAGTTAAAGAGACTTAACCACCTATTATTCAGATAACAACTGATCACCATCATTTTGGAATGATTTAGCAAAAGTCTAATAGAACCTATGTCTTTTTTTTTTTTGAGACAGAGTCTCCCTCTGTCACCCAGACTGGAGTGCAGTGGCACAATGCCGGCTCACTGCAAGCTCTGCCTCCCGGGTTCAAGCAATTCTCCTGCCTCAGCCTCCCGAGTAGCTGGGACTACAGGCGCCCACCACCACGCCCGACTAACTTTTGTATTTTTAGTGGAGACAGGGTTTCACCATGTTGGCCAGACTGGTCTCGATCTCCTGACCTTGTGATCCGCCTGCCTCAGCCTCCCAAAGTTCTGGGATTACAGGCGTGAGCCACCGCACCCGGCCAAGAACCTATATCTTTTCTTTTTAAAGAGTAATTGCTCCAATGATTACTTTGGTGAAATTACTATGTTTCAATACAAGAAAACACTGGACTTGGAATCAGAAATTCTAGATTTAAAGCTTAATTCTAGCACTCAGAAACTGTATAGCTTGGGTTAGTCTCTTAACATCTCTGGGTATCAACTTTCTTGTCTGAAAAATGGATATAATGCCATTCTTACTCAAAGAAATGGAAACAACAGCAGCTGATAACAGACATGAAAGGCCCATGAAGGAGAATTAATTGGAACCTTCTGAGGATCAAAACTATGGATGACTTTAGCTATCTTTCACAGTCACCTGAAGAGCAGTTTGGTTAGACTGGAAGAACATCACCTGGAGTGCAAATCTAAGGAAGAGATGATTTAATGGGAAAGAAATGTAAGCCTAATACATGGTTGATATGGAGGTAAAGAGATGCCTGCTTGGCATCTAGAAAAGAGCAATGGAGATGAAGATAGGGCAGTGATTCTGTCTACACAGCAGGTGTCTGATGATCAGGTGTAGTGTCTGCTTTGCCAGGAAGCTCCATCATAGCACAGGTCACAGTAGCTCAATGGTACAGGCCATGAAGTCTACTCTGCTAACTCCCTTTGCTGTGACCCCAGGCATCAGAATCACTATTCCTTACTCACTCTTAGTGAGTGACTGTTATATACCAGATACAATGCTAAGCACTCACAGGGTTCATCCCGTGTATTCCTTCAACAAACTGCCATCAGTGGATCCCAAACTTGAATGTGCAAAAGTATCAACCTAAATGCATGTTAAAAATACAAGAATCTTCTCCCATGGTTTGATTCAATAGGTCTGAGAGCAATCAGGGATTTTGAGTTTTTAACAACACCTGGAGAGCTTAGCGGTTGACATTTTTGGAAATGGACTGCAGGAAGTTAAGGGCTGTTCCTCACCATCGCTTCAACTTTAAAAAAGAAAAGAACTGGTATTCAGAGACATTAAGAAAATTAATGTCACGCAGATAGAAATTGGTAAAGGTAGTATTTGAATTAGGGAATCTGTTTTAAAATCTTTAGCACTTTATTGTATAGACAGACTGTTTAATATGACTCTAAGTATCATAATAATCTGGCTTCCTATAAAGGGTTTCTTTTTTCAATTATTTTTTTACTCAGAGGGTGGTAATAGCCAAGCAGCTAAAATGAGTATCTCTTTTCATATTGGCTTACTGCTCTGTCTCTAGTGAGCGAGACGAGCTTGGAGAGAATATTAAAATCTAGTGTTTAGAAAGGAGGCAGAAGATAAAAGACTCTCCACCAACACACACACACACCCAACACAGACACACAACTCTTTATACTCTCTCTTTCTCTGTGTCTCTCTGTCTCTCTTTTTCTCTCTCTGTCACACACAAACACACATGCACACACACACACAGACACACACAGAGGAACTGGCTTCTGGACCAGCTAGACCTCTCAGATACCTTTGTGACTTTGTTAAGTCAGGTCAAGAGTGACTGAGCCACCTCTCTCACGTGAGTCTTTATCCTCGTTCCCGTGGGCAGGGCAAGGTGGTTTATCGGAAAGCATACTTGTAATGATCAATAATGGCCATTGAGGCCCTTACCTCAATGCCCTCAGCTTCTGTCCCATAGTCCAGGGTCTGCAGCGAATGTTTGCCATGAGATCTTTCTGAAACTGTATATTCTGGAAGATTTGTTCCGGATCATTGCTGTCCCCTGTTTCATCAGCGCTAAAGCTGTCATCCAAGTTGCTGAATCATCAGGGCATTAAGGAGGAAATCTGATTAGAAGAATTGTTTCCAGCAAAGATCACCTTGCCCTGGGCACAAGTTCAGCATCTCACTGCCCTAGGGTCATCTGTATGAAATGTGTATGTGTTTGTGCATGATTGTGTGTGAGTGTGTGTGTTTGTGTAAAAGGAGGGACCCAAAGAGATAATTTGGCAGTGTCAGTAGCCTGTCGAAACATTTATTGGATTCAATTACTTCCACTGGGTCATTAGAAGATAATGATTTCTCAGGGTGCATGATATTATCAGAAAACACAAGATGAGACAAGTGGGTACTTATGTACTCTTGGATTCCTGAGTAGCAGCAATTTGGGTAGGCAAAATAATTTCTTTTTCAGGCTCATTGAAATAATCAGCTAATTTTAGAGGCAGGACTCCTGTTCCCCAATTCTAAAGGCAACATAAATACAATCAAAACTTCTGCCACTCAGAAACCCCTCTTCACCCTTTCAGGTCAATTCATTTTAAGCCTGAGATAACCAAGGCAGAACCAGAATCTTTCTACCAGCGAAAGATTAGCTAAATAAATTTACATGGGCGAGATATTTCAGGGACATAGATATTCTCAAGAGGAACAATTTTCCAACATGTAGCAACATTTACTCCCAGTTACACTTAATATGTTTTATCCTAATGCAACTTTTTGAGAGGAGTTAAGAGTATTCATCTATGACTACTAGAAATAAAAGATTTCCTTTGTCATTTTCTAATTCATGTTGTTTTTACTCATTAAGAGGAGAATTTTTTTTTCAATTTCGTCAAATTAAAGGGCAGCTGTGCTAGACCTTTATAAATATTTAACAAATTCGAATGGCACTTTCATCCACTTCTAACTAGCCTGAAGGCTTTTCCAATAAACACTTTATTTATCATGATAGACATATTATCCACTCTCTCTTGACGTTGCTGATTGAGTGAACATAGAGAAAACAGGGAAACATATCTGTGGGTTTGGCCAGCCATAAAGCCAGGTTGGGATGCAAGCTTTCGGATTCTGACCTCCTGGTCAAGAAGCAGCCAAAAGAACCATTTCCCTCCATGCCCATTGCTGAGGTTGCCATCCTAATTGTACCACAACCCAAAGAAGTGAGATTCTGAGTTCATTCTGAAGGACAACTGAGCAGGACAGGGACTTTTTCCCTGGCTCTGGTGACCCATGCATTCCTTCCTCACACACCTGACTCCTCTGCCCAGCTGATGAATGGGGCCAGCTCACCTGAGCAGCAGAGATTCCTGGTAGAGGTAGCACTGACTGGCATTTCTCCGGATGCCTCTATAGCGCTGGGATGCCTTTGAGGTTTTCATGGGAGTTCAACAGACTGCTAACGATCAGAAGCTGGCCAGAGAGCTGGGAAGTTAGCAGGCAAGGGTCTGTTCCGAGGTTTCTGAACAGAAGCAGCGGAGTTTGCTCTGCCCGCCAGTTCTCAGGAACAAGACTGTGTGCTTGCAGCTGGTGCTCTGAGTAGGGAAGAATCCAGGAGGCCAGTCATGCATATGTAATGTTAAGGTGGCTGTAGCTGCACAGATTGGCTGGAGTCTAGATAGCCAAAGGTTTGACCTGGTGATCTACAGATCGCTTGGTGCGGCACAAATGATCACATCTGTTAACCCCTTATGCCCTGACAATCCTGGACGGTTTGCAAAACACTTTACATCTTTGACCATGGCTGGTGTTCACAAAACACTGAGGGAGTACAAAAGGCAAGGCTTAATTTCCCCAGTTTTTTACTCTCATCGAAGAGACTTAGAGATAGTAAGGACCTTGCTTGTGTTCACAGTGGAGTTGAAGACAGGCACAGCCATAACATTTTATTTTTTCTTATTTCGTTTTTTCTCAACATAGTTTCTATTTTGAAAAAAGTCAAACCCTGAGAAATGCTGATGGAACAATACCAGGAATATCTGTACACTCTTAACCTAGATTTACCAATTGCCACATTTTGCCACAATTGCTTTATTTCTGTTTGTATCCTTCCCCCACCACACACCATTTGAAAGTAGATTGCAGAAATAATGACACATCAACCCCAAGTACTTTCAGCATGATATTAATAATAATCAAATTAACGTCTTATCACATTTTACTTTTACCATACATGGTCATATTAATCAGCACGATAACTATGAGACTGAGACTAAAAGAAATGAAAAGACTTCCTATAGCATTTGGTAAGAAAGGAAGACTTTGATAGAGATTAGACTCTCACCTCGATATTCTGAAAAGAGGTTGCCAGCTATAAAATGGGATGAGTAGCTCATCCTAGTCCTTCAGCAAAGGTCAGCAGCTTCTCCTCCCCTTTCCCAGTCATCAGCAGAATGGAGCCCGGTTCCGTTGTCAACTGCAGACTCTCACTGTTAGCCATGTGTTGGGATTCTCTGCCAAGAACCTCTTTCCCAAATCCAAGACTTGACCAGTTTCACAGTGTAAACCTCTATTTGCTACTTAACAAAAGAAACGGTTTGACTACAGTGAGGTTAGTTGCACCTTTGTATTAACTGAATGGGAAGGTGCAGGACTGGAATAGACATGACCCTTTCTGTGTAATATTACCTACTGCACACTCAAGACTCAATAAATGGGTGAATAAATAACTGAAGTGGACACCAGACAACAGAGCAGAAATAAAAAAAAAATCCATCAGCAAGTTCAGATGTGGGGCTTCGGAGAGAAACTTCATTCATTTGTCCATTCAATCCTCCACTAATTCATTAGCAAATAATTGGAAAGCTCTTACCACACACTAAACTGGCAAATGTAAGCAAGAGCCCTAGCCCAGGGGTCCAGGGACCATCAGGCAAGTGTTCAGACCTAGGGTTGAAAGCATGGAAACGAAGTGGAAGGCTGAGTGCCAGAGCTGGCCTTGGGTCAGAGATGGATCCGGAGCCTCTGGGACCAGGTCATCTGTCTGCCAATTTGCTTGAGGCCATTTAGCCTGATGCTCTATCTGGTAACATTAGATAAAATGTGTGCTTATCAAATGGACAAATGGCTTATAAGGATTACTGCTAGCCCCACTGGGATTTTTTGCATTCTTTCAGAGACCTTTACTTATCTCAATCATTCCTGAACATTTCAAATATTTTTTTCATCCTACTTTTTCCAAAGCCCCCCTGCCTTATTTTGAAATATTTACTAGAAAATTTAAAATATTTTATATTAATCTCATTCAATTAAGTATTTTGAGCATTTTTGTTTCCTTTTGATGTTATATATATATGTATATTGCAGGGGGAGGTAAGGAAAGGTAGTAGCAAATTTTTCAGTACACAGGGATTTATTAAAACAAATTAGAGCAAAATCAATCGTTTTAAAATTTCATATTCATTCAGGTAATTCTCTCTGACACTATAGGTGAGATAAATAAATAAATAACGAGATTCAGAAAATTAATTCAGAGATTAAGAATAGAGTTTATTCGAATACAGAACTTGAGGGTAGCTACCCGGGAACCAACAACTCCAAATAAATAGGATCAGCATTCCAAAGTGGAGAAGTTAAGGTTTTACTTATACAGGCAGAGACAAATTTTAGCCAGATTGCATCTTCTATATGAGACCAGTGCATATGTTTCTATATGACACCAGTGCCTGTGGTTATAGATTGCTGCATTCCAAGGAAGATGACTTTATTACTCTGTGAGAAGGGGTAGTGATCTGGGTAGAGGGGTCTCATCTCTGATGCCATTTGGCCTTTCTAATTATTTACAGGGAAGAAAAGGCAGAAGTTGCAGCTGTGTGCCACATGACTCAGGCTGCAAAGTCACATTCTTCTCAAGGCTTAGAATAATTTCAAGTTCCAACAGCATTAAGTTTAAATTAATTTTAATAATTAAGTAATTTATTAGTGGGGCGAGGTGGTTCATGCCTGTAATCCCAGCACTTTCAGAGGCCGAGGCGGGCGGATCACAAGGTCAGGAGATTGAGACCATCCTGGCTAACATGGTGAAACTCCCTCTTTACTAAAAATACAAAAACTAGCTGGACGCGGTGCTGTGTGCCTGTAATCCCAGCTACTCAGGAGGCTGAGGCAGGCAGGAGAATCACTTGAACCAGGGAGTCAGAGGTTACAGTGAGCTGAGATCTCACCACAGCACTCCAGCCTGGCAACAGAGGGAGACTCCATCTCAAATAAATAAATAAATAAATAAAATAAAATTAAGTAATTTATTGAACCTACATGAAGATAGGTTGAATAAAAGATATTTAACTCTATTTTTAGTATCCAAATCATAAATTAACTGAGATAACTAAATAAGAATTGCAACTTTTGATATGAATCAATTGTCCTTGTTTTTTGCCTAATTTTAAGGAAATGTTGATTTCTAAACATTTTTATTATGAAGTTAATGCATAATCATCAAACAAAATGGAAACAATAGGAAAATTAGAAATAGCAAAAACCACCTAGAACAATATTATTCGATGATATTAACTATTAATCTTTTCAGCTTTTTAGAAGTGCATGTTTTTCTTTATATTTATATATTTTGTGGCTGTACTGTATATGTGTATTTCTCTTACCTTTTCCATTGATTTTATATTTAAAGCAATTTCCATGTTTTTAAAAAATTTTCTGTGGGCATATTTTACCAATAGGCTAATTGAGTGGTATATTCCGTCTAGGATGTGAAGCGTTTAACACTGTCCCATTTCTCAAACATTCATTTTGTTCTCCCTAGTATCTTTTTTGTTTGTTTGTTTGTTTTGTTATTTTTTTGAGACAGAGTCTCATTCTGTCACCCAGGCTGGAGTACAGTGGCACCATTTTGGCTCACTGTAAACTCCACCTCCCAGGTTCAAGCGATTCCCCTGCCTCAGCCTCCCAAGTAGCTGGGGTTACGGGTGTGCACCACTACATTCAGCTAATTTTTTTAGTACAGACGGGTTTTCACCATGTTGGCCAGGCTGGTCTCGAACTCCTGATCTCAGGTGATCCACCCACCTCGGTCTCCCAAAGTGCTGGGATTACTGGCGTGAACCCAGCCCCCACCCACCTTTTTTTTTTTTTTTTGGCCATTGATATTTTCTGCTGTTTGCATAATTTCTATAGAATTAGTTTTTCAGAAGTGAAATTACTAGATCAAAAAGAATATTATTTAAGAAAATTCAATGTTGTCAAATGAATGTTGCTCCCTTTACATTTATATTGATTTAATGTGCTTTTATTATTATTGGTAAAGTGAGTTTTTAATCAAAACTTCACATTTGTCTATGGTCTGTTTATGGTTTCCTTCGTCTGATTTTGACAAACTCCGTCTAAGTACCCCTGGCATTCATGTGGGCAGTGTGTTCAAGGCGAGGCTGTGATTGCAGCCTCTCATTCTCCAGCAGGAGGGACTTGGATGCCCTTTCCCGTTTCCTCTCCAGACTGCCGCTCCTCTGGGTGCTGAAGGGCCAGGCAGAAAGAGAACATAGAGAGGATGTTGCTTTCTGAATGCAAGGAGATTAATTACTCCACATGCATTGACTTCCTCTGACAATTTGATTAAAGGTTTTAGATGCGCTGGATACGTTTAAGTTAAGCCAGAATTTGTATGTAGATAAAATGACTAAAAATCCAAAAATCAAAAGGTTCCAAATAGTGTCAAAATGGGCTAAAATTATCATTTCCTAGATCCACTGCTTACAGGATCTGTGGGGTGAGAGAAAGAAGGTAGTGAGGGAGATAGAGATAGCAAGTGAAAGCCTAATTGTATAACATATAAATCTCATTCGGTTCTAAAAACAAAACAAAACAACAATAAAATTGAGTTATAAATCCCAGAGGGTTTCATCAGAAGTGATCCAATGGCTTAGCTTACAGGGACAAAAACATTTATTTCCTACATTATCAATTAAAGAGTTGTTTTCCTGCTAAGTGAATTCTATTCTGAGAAATTAATATCCCTGGCCACATCCTAAAATTTATGTGTGAGTCCAGTGTGTTCCATCAGCAAAGCCAAGGTCTCTTATCTTAGTTATCAAATTTTTAGCTCTGGATTTTGCAAGACAACCTTTCCCATTTCTGGGATATATTTACACATCTGTTATATTGTTTTAGCAACTCCAAAAGCTTTTGCTTGAAGTTTAGAAATATGTTTTGGGTTTGGAGAATATTTTTTAGGGAAGATTTTCAAGAAGAGATTGTTTTCAATTACCTGAGTAACAGCTGAATTTGTTGAAGCATGAGAACCATTTTTATTTTTATTTTTGGATTCCACATGAAATCATTAGTGGCAAATAAGTTTGAAACTGTGCAGACCCTCTGAGATTTCCCTTTGGGTCCTGTGATACTCTGTAACTCTGTTACACTTTTAGAAAGTAGTCTGAGATTCATAGATGGGTTGGTGGGGGTAGGGGGTGGTGTTCTTTGCTACACTGCCCCTGGCGTTAAGTGAAGATAGACTGTCATCACCACAATAGAATCCTTTAAAAAGAGGAACGGATCATCAGATAGGTTGCAGTTGGGATACAATTATAATGCTGCCCTGTCCCATCAGCTGTTAAGCTTCCTCAAGGAATGAGATTCCTTTTCATATATGAGTATATCTAAACACATAATCTGTCCTAGGAGAAAGAAAAAATTGAAGTTTCTAAAAAACGGGGGTAAAGGAAAGCAGCTGAATTCCTTGTCAAACAACTGTTTAGTAATTGGCTGAGAGTTTTCTTGAATGATTTTTAGACCGTTTGTATTTTCCCAAGTATTTGGGGAATATTAGAAAGCACAGCCAACGTCTCTCAGGAGGGATGAACTCCTCCTCTCAGCATTTCTTCACATCCTTATAGAAACGCTATGTCTCCATCAGCGGATGGAAGCCAAACAGCATCTGGGATCAGCTGAGACAACAGAACAGAGCAGATTCCAGACAAAACAGTATTTACAATATGTTGATCTACTATCAAAATACGAAGTTTATCATGTTTTGCTTTGTTCTTGATGTGATATTTTAAAACCCCTTCTTTTAGAAAATTATCTTTATCTTCTCCTCACATCTCTTTTCATCTTATATTTTCATTTTAAAATAATTAATGGTCAAATAGCGATTGAGGTATACAATGTGATGATTTGATATATGTATACGTTTTGTAATGATTACCACAATCAAATTAATTAACATGTATTTTTGACATATCTTTTCATTTCTCGTTTTATAAAGATCTTTCAAATTCCTTTGCCTTCATGTGCAAACCAATTTAATTCCCCAAGGCAAGGCGTTTTAAAAATTAAGCTACTCCTGCCCTCTTTTTTCGCTTTTAGTACTTTGCCTTCTTTTTAAATAATATTTTCATAGGTCTAATTGACACTGCATTTCTGCCTCTACATCTGATGATTTTTGAAGAAGGAGAGTTCTGTTGTGGCATGTGTATATCCAGAAATAGTCTTCATGCATAAATTATATTCCTGCCTTAAATCTCATCGTATATATGAATGCCATGATGATCTTTACAAATCATCTGGGATTTTATATTACTCATAATTTTGTATTACTCATAATTTTATATTGCTTGTTTAGAGATTTAAAAGCCTGATGAAGGAACAGCTGAAATCAGAGAAACAGCAGGTGAAAGTAAATTTATTTATTTTTTCTTCCTTTTGCCAACATTCTGCATCACCTCTTGTTTCCAGCCTCACTTTCATTCCAGCAGCTTCTAGGGTGTGGCTGTGGCTGTCTGGCTTCCCTTCTATTGATACCTCTGGCAGCCTTTGAGGGATGAGGGGGCTTGGGGGTTTCCACTGCAAACATGAGGGAGTAGGTTGAGTGCTTCTTTGTTGAGGTGAGCTTCCCTGATGGGGTTGAACCCTGTATATCAGAAAGAAGCCCAACCACCCTTTTGTTATTTCATAGTGAAACATTGCATTGAATCTCCTGGAGCAGACATAAACGAATGTTGTGGCTCTGGAGTGGTAGAAGAGATTGTAAATAAACAGTCTTCATATCTCCTGGGGGTGCTTTTTACTGAGCTAACATAGCTAAGCTGGAAATGTGTTTTCCAGTATTCCATTCTCTGTGTGTTACTGGTCACAAAGAGACTTGTGTGTGTAAATCTTGGAAGGTGGAAGAGAAGGAGCTGCCATTTTGTGTGCTCTGAGGTGGATAAAGGGCACCAGATGCTGTGGCAGCTCACATAGGTCTGTCATCTGCTAGCCTTGCTTTGCGGGTGGGGCTGTATCCTGAGCCTCGCACAACTTCAGCTCCCACTGGAACTCTTCCTTCAGCTCCTCTGAGCCCTGGGCCAGATGTGTGTACAGCTCCATGGTGAAAGCCACCAACTTTTCCTGTAGGTAATCTGCATCTTTTGGATCGGAGGTGGTGAGAAAGAGAGGTGGGCTCTATTTCATCCTTTTGAGGGGAAATGGGAAAATACCTTTTGTCCTCTATTTCCTCAATTTCACACGCAACTCTCCCTCCTAACTCCCAGTCCAGGCGACATAGAACAAATTCAGCCCAGTATCAGATACAAAACCAATACTTTACAGAGATTTCACAACCAGTCTCACCATTGTGCAGATCCTAATCCCTGTTATAAATTCTATATATTGGTTCTGTTTCTCTAATTGAACCCTGACTGAAAAAGCTCTTCATGGCTACTCTTGCCTGTGAATTTTATCTCTTGAATTCGTAGATGGTTATACTGCTCTGCCAAGACTGTTTGACTTCCTGAACAGAAAGCGTAAATGGTAAAGTGTGGATTGTGATTCAATCATTGATGACCTACTGCAGTTGGTAGTTTGGTCTGTCTGAATTGCATCTTAGAGAAGCTCATTGAAACGTCTTATATAATGACATACTTCCTTTTCTCCAGTGTTATTTAGTGTTCCCTTATTTTTATAGCCCTTGACCTTAGCCTTTTATTTAAAGCTACTGAGGGGATTAGATTACTGTTGCTGTATTTCTTGGGATTATGCTAATCCAGGTTTTCATTTTACCATGTCAATCACTACTTACATTTTTTTTTAACTCTTCCGGTTTCCTTTATAAAGTCACTATCTCTTCTTATTCTCTTAATCTGCATCTCTTATTTCAGAGACAATGATTTAATTTTATTTCACTGAGTGAGAGAAGCAAACGTCTAAAATTTACATTTTGCTTTCTGTAGAAAGTTCCTTTCTAAAATCTGCATTTTTCTCCACTTCTGGCATTTTCTGCAGAATGCTGCAGAATTTCTGTGTTTGTGCCCCCATCCTGTGGGTGAGTGTTGTCCGGCTTCCCTCGCCATTCCCAAGAATGCTGTGGAACTTTACCTTTCATATGCTTACTGGTGGAGGCTGCTGCATGATTACTTTGTAGGCTGAGGGAGTGGAGAAAAAGGTGAGGCTGGGAGCACTCTAAAAAGAAGAATTAGCTGTTTCTTCTGTTGACTCCTTCCTCCTTATACAGGACGACAGTTCTCTTCTTATATTCCTTTATTTCTAGTGTGTTGTTTGTGTGTTTGTTTTTTGTTTATTTTGACACAAAGTCTTGCTCTGTCGTCCAGGCTGGAGTGCAGTGGTGCCATCTTGGCTCACTGCAACCGCCTCCTCTCGGTTTCAAGCGATTCTTCCGCCTCAGCCTCCAGAGTAGCTGGGAATACAGATGTGTGCCACAACACCCGGATAATTTTGTATTTTTAGTACAGCCGGATTTTCACAATGTTGGCCAGACTGGTCTCAAACTGGCCCTTAAATGATCTGCCCATCTCAGCCTCCCAAAGTGCTGGGATTACAGGCGTGAGCAACTGTGCCGGCCACTTCTGGTATTCCTTTGTTCAGCATGGCCTCTTCCTCAGGTCTTCGATGTGGCTTATGTCCCTCTCAAGAACTTTTCCACGACAAGGACAGGATCTCACCACAGCAGAGAGAATCAGAATCAGTGAAAAACACCCATGCCTGGAGACTTCTTGTTTGAAACGGCCACTCTTGTTTTGGTTCCTCAATCTAATTCTGAACTTTTTTTCTTTATTGTGGCAAAATACACATAACATAAACTTACATGCTACAGTTTTTAAGTGTCCAGTTCAGTGGCATTAAGAACATGCACATTGTTTGGCACTCATCACCAGTATTCATATTCAAGACTTTATTCATCTTCCTAAATGGAGGCCTCCATACCCACTCAACAACAAGACCTCATTTTCCCCTGCCCCCCAGTCCCTGACAGCTGCCATTCTTTCTGTCTCTATGAAGCTGATTATTCTAGGTACCTATGAGGGTGGAGTTATACAGTATTTGTTTTTGTGACTGGCTGATTTCACTCAGCATAATGTCTTTGAGGTCCATTCATGTTGTGGCATGTGTCAGAAATTCCTTCTTTTTTAAGGTTGAATACTATCTCACTGTAGGCATATTCCACATTTTGTTTATCATTTAAATGTTTTTAAGCTATAGCAAGAAAAGGCATGGAACAAGAAACGGTCCCTATCTCTCCCACAGCCCATCTTCACGTCTAGCCCATGCACCTCTGAAATGGTAGTGTTGGTAGGGCTCTAGATACTTCCTGTTAAATGGGCTGCAAATTCTCTGTAGATGAGGGTTCTGACTGAGGGAACTTTCTTTAATCTCCTTCCATTTCACCAAGTCTCCTGGAAACTTCTTGAAACATGATATGGTTTGGCTGTGTCCCCATCCAAATCTCATCTTGAACTGTAGCTCCCGTAATTCCCATGTGTTGTGGGAGGAACCTTTTGGGAGATAATGGAATCCTGGGGGCAGTTTCCCCCGAATAAGTCTCATGAGATCTGATGGTTTTATAAGGGGAAACCCCTTTCACTTGGCTCTCATTCTGTCTTGTCTGCCGCCATGTAAAATGTGCCTTTTGTCTTCCACCATGATTGTGAGGCCTCCCCAGTCACATGGAACTGTCAGTCCATTAAACCTCTTTTTCTTTTTCTTTCTTTCTTTTTTTTTGGACAGAGTTTGGCTCTTGTTGCCCAGGCTGGAGTGCAGTGGTGTGATCTTGGCTCACTGCAACCTCTGCCTCCCGGGTTCAAGTTATTCTCCTGCCTCAGCCTCCCAAGTAGCTGGGACTACAGGTGACTGCCACCACACCCAGCTAATTTTTTTGTATTTTTAGTAGAGACAGGGTTTTGCCATGTTGGGCAGGCTGGTCTCAAATTCTGACCTCAGGTGATCTGCCCGCCTCGGTCTCCCAGAGTGCTGGGATTACAGGTGTGAGCCACTGCACCCGGCCCTTTTTCTTTATAAATTACCTAGTCTTGGGTATGTCTTTATCAGCAGCATGAGAACAGACTAATACAAAGCATTAATACAAAGAACTTAATACAAAGCATTTAGTAAGTTCAGGCTCTTTTTTTCTAGTTTCTAGAATTGGTGCAGATTTGCTCCTAATCATTTAAAAATAATAAATATAATATTCTCCATTTCTGGTGTGTGGAATTCCCATATCCACACCACTTTCTTTCCCCTTCCTCTCTCTGCTTGTGAGGGCCTCCGAGTTAATTCTTTCACTCATTCATTACATAAATACTTACTAAGTACCTGTGCTGTGTTGTGTTATAGCATTAAATCATATGCTACAACATTTTCACCAGACAAGGTCTATGGGTTTTGGAAAAATGCTAGGCAGTTTCCCTGAATCCCAAGCAGGCTTGTTCAGGCTTATTTAGATAAAATGGGTCTGTCTGACCTGGAGAGTCAGTATTTATGGTATGATGCACTTGAGTAGATCTTATTAGCATCTACTAATGAGATTTGAACATTAGCATGCTAATGTTTAAATTCAGAGACTATTCTATGTCACTGAGATAGGCAGAAGAATGACCCCCCCAAATCTGTCTACATCTTAACCCATGAAACCTCTGCATATTTCCTGATATGGCAAAAAGGAAGGGAGGTCCCTGCAGATGTGATTAAGTATTCTGAGATAGGGAGATTATCCTAGATTATCTGGGTAGGCACTACAGGTAATCACATGTACCTTATAAGAGGGATGAAGGAGGAGATTTTACTGCATACAGAGGAGAAGGTGATGTGAAGATGGAGCACAGAGAGACCTGAAAATGCTGGTGTTGAAGACTGCAGGGGTGCAGCCACAAGCCAAGGAGTGCCTGCTCTCACCAGAAGCTGAAAGAGGCAAGGAATGTCTTTTTCTTCTTCCATAGAACCTACAGAGGGAGTGCCCTGACAACACCTTTATTTGGGCCCAGTGATACTATCGAAATTCAGACTTCTGGCCTTCAAAACTAGAAAACAAATTTCTGTCATTTTAAAGTACTACGTTTATGGTGATTTGTTACAGCAGCCACAGGAAACTAATCCAGCCACTTTATGTCCAAAACGAGGTTAATAAGAGGGAACCTGTAAGTGCATGCCTTGTTCCAAGGTTACCAGAGATGCTGCACCCTTCCTGTTGTCTCTGTGGCTTTGCTTCCTAAGATTCCAATCAACCCTTGCACCCGGTGATCAATTTTCCAACTGTCTTTCAGAAAAGGATTAACTTCTGTTTTTTGACTAAATCATTTCCAGCAAACTGTATTCTTGTGAAAGCTTACTGTTCATTTCTGCAGGCCTGAAGGGAGGTGGGGCTAGTAAGTCTCAGCCCCTTCTCTGCAAGCCTGCTTTAAACAGCAGCAGTGACAGACATGGCATGGTCCACCTTCTAGTCCTTAGATATAAAGCCAAGATAAACAAGTTTAATTGATTACCTGGGGTCAAATTCCTTTTTGTGCTCCAGGTACTGAGGAGAAGGCATTGTATATGGGACACTGGAAGAGGTGTGGGACTGTGTGAAGCCGGCTGTTGGGCATGGTCCACCTTCTAGTCCTTAGATATAAAGCCAAGATAAACAAGTTTGATTGATATCCTGGGGTCAAATTCCTTTTTGTGCTCCAGGTACTGAGGAGAAGGCAGTGTATATGGGACACCAGAAGTGGCGTGGAACTGTATGAAACCAGCTGTTGGGGGCCTGTGAGAGAAGGGGGATGAGAATGTATGAAACCAGCTGTTGGGGGCCTGTGAGAGAAGGGGGATGAGAATGTGATTGGTTTTGAAATGATCTAAAATAGAAACTTCACAGATGGCCTCTGAGAAATTGAGACTCCATTCTATAAAAAGGCACAGAGTCATAGAATTGTAATGCTAGAAAAGCTCTGGTCACCTGACTCAACCCCCTATTCTATAAAAGACAGGTCAGAGACCTCAAGAGATGCGACTCTCCAAGGCTGTCCAACCCATATGTAGAAAAGCTGGGACTTTTTGAAGTGTTTCTGTGAGAATGAAAATAAATACCTGTAGAAAGCTCAGAATAGTGTTTGATGTAATAAGTGTTCAAAATGTTTGATTGTGATTGGTTTATTTAAAACATTGGGCCACCTAAATTTCCAGCATCAAAAGTGAAGTAACAAGAATGCTAATGAAATATAACCTTTTACCTAAAATAATGCAATCATCAGAGTCTGTGTGTTTCATCTGCCTCTGTGACTACTACCCAGTCCAAGCCACCATCACACCTTGCCTGGACTGTCGCAGAGGCCTCCTCATCATTATCATGTTTCTTTTGACAGCTTCCAAAGACTATTTCCCTCCCAGCTACATCTCATTCTCCTCACAGCAGCCAGAGAGTTGTTTTTTTTCTTTTTTTTTGGAAAAAATGTAAGTCAAATCAGGTGCTTTCTCTTCTAGAAACCTCCAGTGACTCCTTTTCTCAGTCAGAGTAAAAGCCACATCCCTACCCAGAGCAACATGGCCCAAAAAGAGGGACCCTGTGCTGCACCCTGGAGCTTTTCTCCTGTAATTTGACTGTCTGGCTTACTCGCTCTGGCCACACTGGCCTCCTTGCTGTGCCCAAATACAGCAGGCCTGTGGCCTTGGGGGCTTTACATGTGTCTTTTGCCCTGGTTGGAATGTTTTTCCATGTATGCTCAGTTACCTGCTCGCTTTCCTCCTTCAAGTCTCTTCTCAAATGTTGCCTTATCAGAGGGTCTTTCTGGCCCCCCTAACTACCAGAGCAAACCACCAGCCCTTGTTGGCTGCCTATCATGCTTTATTTTTCTTTGTAGCATATATCCCCACTGGATATTAAATATGTACATATTTACACCTTGCTAGTCTATCTGTTCAGTACTATACTTTTACATGAAAGTAAAAAACAAACAAACAAAACACAGTTTACACATTATATCTTTCTTTTAAAAAAGCAGAACTTATTCTCTTTGGGTGAATAAATGAAAACTGAGTGTATCATTTGTTCTGTGTCTCCTAAGAATCTAATTTATCAACCAAAATAATCTTCCTGGGAAGATACAATGAACACTATGCTGCACACATAAACACACTGCATCACCCCATGTAGATTATTTTGGTTGATAAATTAGATTTTTAAAAGGCTTGGGGGTCAAATACTCCAGGCGTCAAATGAGAGTTCTACTGCTTGCTAGCTAGGGTACTTTCACAGTGAAAGCTAGGGAGCTTTTACTGACTGTCCCTGAGTCATTATTTCCTTATCTGTAAAACAGAAATAACTTTGCAATGCAGTTGTAAAGATTAGAAAAGTTGTATAGGAAAGGCCTAGCACAGTGCATATTCTTGTGTCTATGATAGTAGTGTCATTTAAATCCCACCATGGCCAGAATTGTTTAAGTAATTTCATATGAAATATGTGATAGCCATTATTATCATCATTCTTGACATTATTTTAAAATCAGCATTAAAATTTGGTGAGAATGCTTTGAGATGAATTATTTTTTGCAAACTGACCTGATTCATGTAGAGAACTGCAAACAAAATATTTTGCCAATATATTGATTAATGACATAACATACATACTGTGTGTGCTCTTTAATCCAGCTCCAAATGCAAATAAAAATTTAAAAATGCCCTCCCTGTCTAAGAAACAAGCCCAAACAGTAGCCAAATACATATATAGAATTTAACTCAGGGTGTCTGAATTTACTGTAGTTGCCCATGGATGGGAGAAGCAGCCTGCCAAGGCCCAGAGATGCAGGGTTTAATTCCCAGAGCTCATGGGAAGCTGGCTGATTGGTGAATGCACTGTGTAATTGAACATGTGCTCCCAGCCCAACTGCAGGAAGGATGAAATTTGTTAAGTGGTATCTTTCATGAGATTAAAAAAGGAAGACAAACTGTCACTGGTTATGATAGGGTCTTATTAAATTTCTGCCCTACTAATTTGGAAACTGTGATAATCCAGACTTGGCATATATGATACAGAAAAAAAAAGTGCAATTAAATGCTGACACTTGGAAATTTTATATTATGGTGCACCCCTAGATGCTAGGGCCGGTTGTTGATTTAAGTTTATTTTGTTTCAATTCTGTGTATCTATTTTTAACCCTTAGTTGCCATCTGCTTGAGCGTTGTCCTGGTTCACTTTCAGTATAAAGCTCAGAGTGCAGAAGTAATATCCGAGTGCCAGCTAAACCACTTGGGTGTTTGCAAAACGGAGTGAGGAGGATCATGAGGGCTGTGTTTCTGAAGAACCCACAGAGGGAGGCAGCAGGGATGAACTGCAAAAAAGTGGCAATCCATGCTGCACACATCAGCCCCACAAAAGAACAACAAAATCCAGGAGCAGAGAGCTGAGCTACTGTAACTGAGAATAGCTCCTCAGTGGGGATGGTTTGAGAACAGTGACCTGGGTCTAGATGGCCCCTCTTGGAGCTCACTGGAACCCTGCATACATTCCCTGTCTATTGACTTCACACAGCAGTGGCTTAGCTTGGCTGAGAAACAGGACTGTCTGTTCCTCTTTGTTGGTTTAACCATATGATACACAATCCTGTAAACAAATTAATTTCCTCCGGGACTTTTGAAAGCATCCTAACTGCATTATCATTTTTTTTTCTGCATAAAGGAAGCTTAGCGAGAAAACAATTATGGGATGGACTTCAAATGATCTCCAAATGGCCATAAAATAGAGATGCAGTCAACAGAGATGCAGGAGAAAAAAAATTAACAAGATTTTGTTTGTTAAAATCTAGGATTTATTTGATTTTAAAGCTGTGTGACCCACTTCCGTTCTTTCTCCCTTCCATCAGCTTTCTGCACAAATCTTTGCCACTCTCATTTTTAACATTTTTATTCCTCCTCTACTGCCCAGAGCCTTTCTACTCTGTGTCCTCCAATTCTTCCTAAAATCAAGACCAAGGCAGAATTCTCGAACTTGGCCTACTCTGAGAAAAGCTGACATGGCTGGACAGGGAGCCTGTGTAAATATTCCCAATTGGTAAGGAATGACTTTGTATACTCTTTCATTTATTCTGCCATCAAGCATTTACTGGCTGTCTGGTTTGTGCCTGACCCTATGCACTTCCTTAGGGAATGGAATAAAAAAAAATACATGGCCTTCTCCTTAAAGCAACTTGATGCTTGGTGGAATGACAGACAAAGCAAGAATTGAAACAGAGTGAAGTGACTGCTGTGATGGGTGACTGCTTAGAGCTAGGGAGGGGTAGAAGAGGAGAGAGAAGGAGTATTGCTTAGTGTGGGTCTTGAAAGATAAGTTACTGTTCTGAAACTACAGTAGTATACTGTTGAGGGGTACAGGTGGACCATTCAAGACAGAAAGCTGCAATGGCCTGTGGGGACAAGTGGGAACTGCCACCCTCCTCCAGTCACTCAGGCCCTAAACCACAGCTGCAACAGTCTATCCACTTACCTTCCAGCCTCACCTGCAGGGCACAAGGGAGAGAGTTGTCAAAGAGGTGGCTGCAGGTAATGGGGTACATACAGTTGGATACTGAACACAGAGAAGACACAGATCTAGGGAAGCAGAATCCAAGGCTTAGCTTAGTGCAATGCAGGGAGCCCAGACCCTGACAGCCTTGTGGTTAAATGGGTCCCTAAGACCTAGGAGACACTGCTGGATCAAAGCCAAAAGAAAGTTTTTATCAAGCCTTGAAGTGGGCTCTACGCATTCATTCATTAAGTGTAATATCATTCATTCAATAATTCATTAATTGATCAATATTTACTGACACCCACAATGTGCCAGCCCCTTGGCTAGTTTCTGGGGACACCATCCCAGGCACCCAGTACTGGGATCGTCTGAGGACCCTGTATCATAGCTCTGATCAACCAGGGGCCATAACACTGTTATGTCCTGTTAACACTTCTCCTGATAAAACTTTAGTGACCTCCCCTCCCTCTACCACCCATCATTGCAAGAAGACTGCACCTACTTCTATCTTTCAGTGTAGAATTCAAGGACTGCCTTCACCTGTCCTGTGAGTCTCCAAACCCATCTCCCTGTCTATGCAGTGTGGACTCTCCTTACAAAGAAGCTGCCCTATTCACTGCTGCCTCACCCCCATTGTCTGATTCTCCCTCCTCAGAACATGCTTTTGTCTTCTGTTTGCTGATCCAGGTCTCAGCATTCTCCCCAGAAGCCATCCACAACCACTAGATGCCTCCTACATCAGCCTTCTCTGAACTTGTCAACCTCAGCAGGTCCAACACCGTGTCTATATCTTCATCTCTTCTCTCCTTGTTACTCCTCGAGTTGCCCCTCCTTCTGACTTTCCTGCTTCTCTGACTTCACTTGCTTCAGTCATGCAGGCTTAGAACCTCAGCCTTACTAGTCAACCCCTGTCCCAGCCTTACCTGTTGGAAGATTTCTGGAGTCACAGGAAGAGTGCTGCAGACACAGAAGCTCTTTGATGAGGTATCTCCAGGTGTTACTGTAATAATGGATAGAGGAGAAAGTAAAAAGTCTTTAGTCTTTTCCAGAGGTTGAGCTTGAAGTCTCATTGGGATGAGGAAGTTAGAAGAGCTTCAGTTTCCTTGATCTTATTAAAATATATGAACACTTCTTCATCAATTATCAATACCATCTTGTCTGAAAGCAGACATCTGGAAGTGGTCTAATGTCTTCAGTAGGAACTCCCTTCTTTTCCACCCTAGCTTCCTCTTCACATCCCAATAGGCTTAGAGAGTCTTTTGGCTAGAAAAAAACCTTAGAGCCTTTTATTCCAAATCCCCACTGATAAGTGAAAGAAGCCAGTCTCAAACGGCCACATACTGAGCCAGGCACGGTGGCTTATGCCTGTAATCGCAGCACTTTGGGAGGCTGAGGTGGGTGGATCACCTGAGGTCAGGAGTTTGAGACCAGCTAGGCCAACATTATCTTCACAATTTTTATGTAAATCTAAAACTATTCTAAACACAAGACTATTTCAAAAATATAATGTCAAACACATAAAAAAATGAACAAAAAGCTTCCAGCTGTCTTTCCAAATATCATCTCAGACCCTTTGGGGTTTATGATATTTCTTTTGTACAAAGTACATGTTTACTTTAATGACTTGGAATATAATAAATAATAACAGCAAAAGTACCTGCTGTGTGCTATTTATATCTGTTAACTATATTAGCACAGCTCTAATATAACCCTGATGATAACAACAGTTGAGGCATCAAGGAAGGGACAAGAAGGGTTCACCCATATCTGATTTTCCTCTCCTTCCTGGACACATGGGAAAACGATACTCCCCAACCAGCGCCTTTTTGATTAAGCCACATCCCATGACTAGTTCTAATGACATGTGAGGCAAAATGAAATGTGTCATGTACAGGTCAAGACCATAAGAACTGATATAACCCATCCACATGTTTTGTCTCCTTTGGAAGTGAACATGGAAGCTATGAATAGAGATGGCAGAACCACGAGATGGAAGCATGCTGGATTTCTAGGTAACCACCTGGAGGAGAGCTTCCCTGTAGCATCGGAATCTGATGTGAACTAGATATTAATCTTGATCATGTCGACTTGAACCTAATTCAACGCTGTCTCCTACAGGCCTAAGACATAATATATACTGCATAATATATACTGTATAATGATAATATATTTATGTAGTCTTTATTGATATGATTAATGGTTTATCTCAGTTTTATTAAAAAAATCTCTAAAAGAACATTGGCTCCAAGGAATAACAATCACAAAAGGATTACAGCTTTGTTTAACACTTTTTGCAAATCCTTGAAGCTGATCTTTCTGGTTGTTTCTAATCCCAATAGTCAGCCTAAACCTTTTGGTGTAATCTCACATATTCTGACCTCTGTTATTTCCTGCTGCTTAATGATCTTTCTATAAATTGTATGGGAAATGAAGCAAATGTAATTACAGTATCTGCCAGCCCTGATGCAGATAAATAGGTAGGAGTCTGGCCAAGTGTCTCCCCAGGCTAGCCTTCGGTGTCTTTCACTCACAGCAGAAAGAAACAGGCCATAAATTACAGCACTGATTTGTTCCAATGATATCATTATCTCCTGGAAAACAAGGATCATGAAAAATCCATTTCAAATGAACATATGAGTCAATACCAAACAAGCATCTTTTGGAACAGAGCCCTTGTAAATTCCTACTAGAATTCTGACTCCTAAGTGAATATCTGTGGATCGTCAGACCACAGAAGACTTAGCTCCAGCCCATGCATCTGTCCCTTCAGACCACAGAGTTATAGCCAGGCCTATTGAAAGAGCTGGTTACATAAGCAAGTCAGAGATTTACCTAGGTGAGAAAATAAAGATTAGATGATTTGAAGCAGAGTTCTGGCCCTTCCAAATCAGACCCCCAACCCCTTTCTTAATTCTATAGTTTGTAGGTTTCAAAGGAGAAGTTGTAATAAAGAGTAAATAACTTCTTTTTTTCTTACAGTTTTTGCTTGATAATGTGAGAATAAAAGCAATACCCTTCTTTGACCTATCCTAGGATAAAATGCAGGTGGAGAAAAGGTTTTCCCTATTGTCTTTAGCCTTGACACAACGGGAATAGGAAAAGGAATTTTCCCATCTGGGTTGAGTAGATGCAAATAAGTGTTTTAAGGTACATTTGTAGGGCACACTCAGCACTTGGGGACTGAGGTGCTTCAAGAGAAGCTAGAGACCTAATGTAGGATATAGAGGCCAGGTGGACACACTGGAACACAGAAGATGACAGCTTTTGAAAGAGCTCAAGATTCTAATTTCTTGAACCAGAAGACAGATTCTCCTCCATGTCTGTTTATACTTTCAGACTTTACTGTGCATTAGCCCTCTGTTCCCCATACCTGCCTCTGGACCCTTGGATGGTTAGACACTCTGACTTCATCAACCCTTATCCTTATTATAGTGATATGAAATTTAAAATTGGCATCTTCCACAGCCAATTCTGGTCACTATTCTTGTTACTTTTACATATTAACTGATATGTAATAAAGAATATGCCTGGCTTTGTCCCTGGTTCCTGGGAAGTAGCATCAAAACCTTTAGAATTTCTTAAGTGGTAGGAGTGTCTTTATTATTCATGGTGAACCCGTGGGATCGAACTTGATAGTCTGTGCTAAAGAGATGACTCAGGACAGGAGCTGGCTGCTCCTGCCGGAAAGACCAACTGTGTGATTAAAGGGTGGGGCCTTTGAGCTGGGTGATACCAGCTCAGTCTCCAGGGAACCAGGGGGAGCTAGAGATTGAATTCAACTGCAAGGCCAATGATTCCATCAGTCATGATTGTGTAATGATACCTCAATAAAAACTCTGGGCACCAAAGTTCAGTTGAGCTTTATAGGTTGTTAATATTCTGATAATGTCACACATTGATATGCCTGGAAGGTAATGCATCTTTACTCTTTGGGGTAGAACAACAGAAGCTTTGTGTTGAACTCCCCTAGACCTCATTATATGTGTATCGTTTTCCCTTTGGTTGGTTCTGCTGTGTATCCTTTTGCTGTAATAATACTACAACTGTAATTTATAGGACTTTCTTGAGTTCCATGAGTCATTTTAGTGAATCATTAATCCTGACGGGGTTATGGGAACCACCAAATTTGTAGCAAGCTGGTCAGGAGTAAGAGTGACCTGTGAGCCTTTGAACTCGTGTCTGGTGTGTTTAGTTTGTGTAGTCTTGTGGAAAACTGTGTCCCTAACCTGCAAAGTTTGGCTAAACTTGGTAACTGGTGTCAAAAGTCAGTGAAACTAGGCATAATTAGAACTCATGGACATTCACACCCATTCCACATCAGTCACATGCTTCCAAGGCCTTACTGAGTTCCTTTTACACATCTATTTTCTCTACTTTGGTTCTTATTCCCTATTATGGCAAAAAGAAATACAATTGGACTCTAAGATGATGGTGACTCATGATGCCTGCTCCCTTCATTGCTGCAGATCTTTGGTTCTTATTATCTCCTTTTACACATCTATCTTCTCTACTTATGCATAATATTCCACTCTCTGATCATACAATGGCCTATCCCAGTTATCAAACCATTCTTCTCTTTGCATATATCCTTTAAACACAATGAGACATTTGTACTGTTAACTTTTTCATATATCAGCTTTTGTCTTTCTCATTATCTTTCCTGTTCAAACTGAACTCCATAAGTGATCTCTTAAATTAACCTTTTACAAGCATTCTTGATCTTCTGTCACTCTTGACTTTCTGGACACTTGTCATACAAAACCATAATTCAGAATTAATCCTAACATGTGCCTGAGCCCTTCTCACACCTGAATTGCTAGACATCTGTTTAAAATCATTCAAGTATGCTGTATTAATTGATAGTCTTTATTTCAAGTGATAGAAAATCTACCCCATTATCTTAGGCTAAAAACTGTAAAACACTGATGAAAGAAATAAATCTCAAATATTAATGGAGAGATATGCTATGCTCATGGATTTAAAACTCGATGTTGCAAAAGTGGCAACATCAAATGTTCAAATGCAGGTATTCAGCCCAATGTCAATCAACAGTCTATATTTCTTTTGTATAACTTGACAAGCTAATTTTGAAATTTGCATGGAAAGGCAAAGCAAAAAATAGCCAAAATAACTTTGAAAATGAAAAACAAAGCCAGAGGACTCATCCTGTATGATTTCAAGATTTACTATAAAGTTTTGCTAACCAAGACAATGTGATATTAGACAAAGGATAGGCACATGATGGACTCTCTGTTCAATGGAACTGAACAGAAAGTCTAGAAATAGTATATAGTCAATTGATTTTCAACAAAGGTGCAAAGACAATTGAATAAGGAAAGAGGTTTTTTTTTTCCAGCACATTGTGCTAGAAAAATTGGACACTCATATGCAAAAGATAAACCTTGAACTATACCACACACTATAAAAAAGTATTAAAAATAGATCATAGGCCTAACATAAAGCCTAAAAATTTAATATTGCTAGAAGAAAACAGAAAATCCTTGTGATGTGGTGTTAGGCAAAGATTTCTTAAATACAAACTCAAAAGCATGATCCATAAAATTAAAAATTTGATAAATTCGGCTTCATTTAAATTGATGTCTGCCCATTGAAAGACATCATTAAGAAAATGAAAAGATAAGGCAGAGTCTAGGAGAAATATCTGTGAAACACATACCTAAGAAAGAACTTGCATCCAGAATACACAGAAAACTCTTAAGATTCAATGATAAGAAAACAATTCATCCAATTAAACATGGGCCAAAACTGTGAATAGTTACTTCACCAAAGAAGGTCTATGAACGGCAAATAAGTACATGAAAAAAAGTTCAATATTATTAGTCACTAAAATCAAACTAAAACAACAACAAGATGACACTGTACATTTATTAAAACAAAGGAAAAAAACAATCGCAAATGCTGGAGAAGATGCTGAACCACTGGAACTTTCATACAATACTGGTAGGAATGCAAATAGTACAGCCATGGTAGCATTTGAACATGACAAAGAGACAGAGATAAAGAAAAATAGAGACAGAATGTGTTGAAAATGGAAAGGAAAGAAAAAAAGCAGAACAGGTAGACTATTATTATCCTCCCTTTCTCTACCTTCCTGTCTGCACCAATTCCTAGGTCTCACAGAAAGATGTAACCTGGAGAAAATGAACAAGCATATGATACATCCAGACAACCAGATACAGCACATGTGAACTTCAGAACAACCTTATATAGTTGGGCAGGATAGTTCTTGTCCTGTTATAGATATGAAATTCACCGATGTATGCATCATATTTAGTAGACATCTACAGGGTTCTCCCTGTGCCCCATAAATTCTACCTGTTCCCTAATTATTCCCTTGAAGGAAAGACTTTCCTTCAAAGACTCACAATTCTGTAGGAGTTCAGGGTCCATCCTGTGTTTCTGGCACAGCCAAAATGTGTCCTGGACCACGGAATGGAGGACGTCCACATGGTGTGGGTTGGATGGAAGCTTGAGTGAATTCGCATGGCATAGACAAATGTTATTTTCTCTGGACAATTTAAAAACAGTGGTGACCACTTTCTACGTTTGGTTTCCGCATGATGACAAAAAGAAATACAATTGGACTCTAAGATGATGGTGACTCATGATGCCTGCTCCCCTCATTGCTGCAGATCTTTGGTTCTTATTCTCTATTATCTACCTTGTCCCTTCCTTCTATAATCTCCCCAGCTCCTGATATCTAAAGGCAGGACATTTCAACTCTTTCTATCTTAAACTTAAATCAGTTGCCCATCTTCATGCCATTCAGCTTTTCAATGTAACCATCAAGTACCTGCAGCCTTTCTTTTCTAGTTCTGCATTGGATGATTGATTTTTCATTGACTTTGTAGAGGCAAGAGGATACAGGTAGGTAGTAAAGACTCCAGGATACCAGTGATGACATTATATGATGCTAAAGTGTGTGTGTGTGTGTGTGTGTGTGTGTGTGACGTGCACAGCCCTATTTTACTTTTGGCACTCCGAGACCCAGTGATAAGTGAATTGAGCAAGGCCACACTAAGACAACTGCTGCCATCTTGGACTTGAAGAGATTCATCTTAGAATACTGAAGCAAGAATTTTCCCCTCCACCCTTACAATCCCTGATTGGGAAAGATCTTTCCCTGTGATAATTAATTGGCCCCAGGCCTTGCCCTACTCAGCAGCAATGGATGAGTAGGAAGGAAACTTGGAGATAATAATGGCAGCTTTCAGGGAATCCCATCCTGAAGACATTACCTTCAAGACCAGAAAGAAAAGTTATGCTCTCGTCATTTTCCTGCATGTTGGCCCTACTACTCAGCCCTTTACCCCCATCCCATCCTTCCCAACAATGAGGTGTTGTTGAGTTACCTTGTTAAAGAGACCAAATGATGCTGCCACCTTTGTCCTGTAAGGAACTACTTGGTTTGAATTTCTCCAAGTCTATGCTAAACTCCTGAATGAGTTTGGCCCGCCTTTGGTTTATACCTTTTAGCCAGCCCGGCTCTAACTAGGCTCCTATCTGCCTGAGAAATATGCCCCTTTCCAGACACCTGTTTGTCCTCTCCATAGCCCTGGCATGACCTGCACAATGTGACACCCAGAACATGCCTGGATCTGTAACTTATCACTAACCAGATCCATGTAGGAATACTAACTATTTGAATTCCTTAGCTCAGTATCTGAGCCTGAGTGGATTAATATTTTCCAAATAATCTGATTTCATTAGCGATAATTTGAGAAATATCTTGGGACAGCTGGAAAGACTTCAGACTTTTTCCTTAGTCAAATTGCAACGCTTTCAAAAGTTTTCTAGCACAGTTTGGCCTGCAAACAAATTTAGTTCATCTCAGTAGGAGGTAACAAAGCTTTCTGTTCCTGCCTTCTTCTATGTAGTTCCTGGTTGCACTTTTTTTCTCTGCAATGTCATGGGGGGGAAATCAAGTAATAAACAGAGACAGATAGTAAACAGATTCCAAAGTATTTAATGGGATTGGACAGATTTAGGGCTCCAGTGTCCTAGCACAGAACTACCCAATTCCTTCAGCTATTTAGTATGTTTCATGTTATCACACAAATCAAGGGTGATTCTCTTAAAGTTGTGGTGATCATCTGAGTACTTATCTTCATTAGATGTCAAAGCAGGAAAAAGACAGCTATTTCGGAAGGTTCTCAGACATGAAACACTGGAAGATATCTGTGAATCTACCTCCCACTCTCTGTCGCCATACCCAGGAATGTATTTCCTTTGTTATATTGACACTGACAACTCCCAGATCTGATTGCCTTGATGTAGCCTGGAGCTATGAGAGGTCCTTAGAATCTGTTCTTGCCAGTGGCCCCTTTGCAGAATTAATATAAAATCTTATGAACAGTAATAACAAAGCTTTGCTCCCTCTACTTGACTTATGGGAAAGCTTGGCTCATTGGTAAACATGTAATGTTCTTTTTATTAAAACAGAGATCTGATATTCTCAGAGTTGGGGCAAATCGTTAGTCTTTCACCAAAACTTGAAAGGCTTTCTACGTTAAGATCCAAGCTCCTCCCTTATAAATATTCTGAATTACAGACAATTTTGGAATACTGTTGTGGCAGAGAAAGTAACTTGCACCAAATAGTCCAGGCTTGTGTTGAGTTAGAGCCATGCAACTAGTTCTGGCCAATAATATATGTGTGCGAGTGATACATGCCCCTTCTGACAGAAGCAGTGAAAAATTTATGAACAATATTTTAGTTTTCTTTCCTCTACTATGGCAACTTGAGTTGTGTGAACCAGATAATGGAGTTGTAAGATCATGGTTGCTACTCAGCTTGGGTCCCTGAGTGACTGTGTGGAATAAAGCTCTGCCAACATTTGTTAGACATGGCCATGAGTAACAAATAAGCCTTTGTTAAGCCACTGACCATTTGGGGTAATCTGTTACAACTGCATAACAGAGCATATCCTGATTAACAGAATTCCTACTCCCCAAATTTCTACTTCCTTTCCTGGCTGCATAATTCGTCCAAGCTGTCTGTCGTCTACATACTCCTTTACCTTATTTATGGCTTATACTATTTCATCTGACTTTCATGGCCTATTCTAAATGTCATCTCCTTCCCAAGGATCTCCAGTTTCCAGTTGGATGGGATATCCTCCTCTTCTCTGCTAATAGAAAGAGTAGTATACCTCTCTTAAGGCAATCATCTCATTTGCTTCCCGTCCTCATCCATTTAACTCAGAACTCCTTGAAGGTGAAGACTATGTTTGATTCACCCAAACACCCCAAGACCCCAGCTGAACATTCTGTGGTAGCTACAGGTGGAATTATTTAGTTTGAATTGAGTTTTCTCCTCTCATGAGGTTAGCAATGCATAGGCCAATGTAGACAGCACTGTGAAATGATTTTAAATAAGTTATCTGCCTGATACATAGCAACAGGGAGAGAAGAAAACAACAACAACAAAAAAACCCTTTACATGAGTAAGTGTAATTCTCAGAAAATAAGAGAAATAACATATCAGAAAAGACACAGGAAGCAAAAATGATGCTTTCTGAAAAACGTCAGAATGGGAATTAGGGAACAAGCTTCTATATTTGACTCTTTTGAAAAATTCATTCTGTGATCTCTCTGGAACTCAGGTTCTTCATCTTGTACATGGAATCAGAGGCTGGACGGCAAATTATTTCACTCTGGAATTTTACTTGCAGAAACCCCATGTGCTGAGCTGTTTTCAAGGACTAGGATGAAGTCTCCATCTTGTGGCTAAATTAAGTTCTGCAGTCACTCAACATTATGAACATCAAGATCCAAGTCATTAGTGGAGCAGCATAGATTAGGTCACTAGCTTCTGTGAGAAACAGAAACACATCTTCTTAATGCAAATACAGCAGGACAGGTTCATTCACAGCCATTTGGAAAGGAATTTAAACTTGGACAAGGAACTGTGCAAATATATTTATTCATTGTTTTACTAAATTATTCATTCTTTTACTATCTTTTCCAGCCTTGCATTCCTTGGCTTGTGGCCCCTTCTTCCTTCTTCAAAGCCAACAATGTAGCATCCTGCTTCAGCCCTCACATTGCCTCATTCTTATCTGTCAAATATCTCTCTGCCTCACTCTTATAAGGACGCCTAGGTGATCCAGAATAATCCCATCTCAAGAATTTTTAATTTAATCACTTTTATCCTATAACATCCACAGTTTCCAGGGATTAGGATCTGGATATCTTTGGAGACCATTATTAGTCTACCACTGGGAGAAAGTGAAGGGGCTGGGGAAAGTGTTTCCAGGAACACAGTGGTCTGTCCAGCGCTCCTTCCACCACTGCCATTATTGGTGAGATTGTTGGTAGCAGCTGTGAGGTGTGATGGAGACTGACTTTTCTCCACTTCCAGGGGCTCCAACTGGCATAATCTCATGACTGTTATCATCCCCCTGACTTCAGTGATCCACTCAGCTCAGGAATGGGCACTTGAACAAATTCAGACCAGCTCAGGAGCCTCTACCCTCCACCCCCATAGCTGTGGAAAAATTTCTCATATCAGCTATTCTGGAGGTAGCAAAAAGAAGATCAAAAGATTACAGCCCTTTTTGTTTGTTTGTTTATTTGCTTGTAAGCCTTGTGGTTCTATTTGACTTTTTAAATTATGTGCATGAATTCCTTGGAGATATTTTTTAAATTGAAGTGGAAAAAATAATTTAATTTAAAAGGGAAAACTAACAAAAGTAATATAATTTCAGAGTATTGATTATTGTCTAGAATATGCTTTGTTTTATTATTTTGCTAATAAAATTAAATTCACCGTACATCGTTCCAGAAGTATGTTGACTCTAAGGAAAATGTTTTAAGTGGAATATCCTGAGGATATCATTGTGGGGAAGTACTGGATGTCCTTGATATTTTCTGTTCAGTGTGGATGTTTTCTAGAAGACAGCACATCTTAAAGATATTTCAGGCTTCTTATGAAGGAAACAGCAAACCCTTTACAAACTGTATTTTCCAATTTTCTTGTCTTTTCTTGAAGTACCTCTGTACAACTCTTGTTGGAGAGCTACCATAATTATTTGTGACATCTTTTTCTTTGGCCATTTCTCTATGGCTTCTACTCAGTACAGCCACCCATAAGAACATGGGATCACCCTCTCTGCACGTGGCTTTTGGAAGTTGCCATAACTTCATGGGTTCAAAGCCAGGTTCTGCTGGTGCCTGCTTCCATGCAATGGCGGTCAGCTGCAATGGCGATCAGCTCATCATCTGCTGTGGTTCATTCCCTCAGCTTTGGACTTGGTCCTGGGTGTGCCTGAAAGAGAACCCTCTTGCCTCATTGCTGTCCTGAAAAACAAATCCCTCTTCTAGTTCTAACTTGAAGAGTGACAGATTGTTTTGGGGGAGGAAAGTAGTGTCTCCATGTGCCAAGTTGTTTCTCTCCAGGCACACTAGTGCTCCAAGTTAAGGAATGCTTATAAGCTGTGTGACAATGAATGAACAAATTATTCAAAGTGAAAGGATTTTAAAGCTCAGTGAGTTCAATGTCTCCTCAAATGTGGAAATGCCTATCAGAAACTCCCTGACACACCATCACCTTGCATCAGATACAGTATTTCCAATTATAGGAAATTCATGACTGAAATGCATGGAATCAGATTTTTCAGATTGAGAAGTCTAAGGTAGTATTTCTCAATGTGAGGTCAGTGGAACACTTGCAGCAGGGTCACCTGGAATGTTCATTTAGGATTCAGATCCTTGGGCCCTGCCACCTACTGAACCATACTGTCCAGGGATAAAATCCAAGCATATGCCTAGAAGAAAGAATTATTAACTACACTGAAGATTGAGATTAATTGTACTAGACTAACTCTCCTATACAATTCTTGAAAAACCTTGACATCTGTTTGTCGAATGTTATGGCTTCTCCCTAGAAAAAGACATATGTGTGCCTAAGTTGCCTGCTCCCCCACCCCCGACATTATCATGTATTTAATTAGAAAAGTCAATGCCATTGACTTTTTAAAGCCAAGGGCCTCCGAGAATCATGTTTTGCAAAATGTGCTATACACATTGCTTATGGTATACCAAGTAGTCCACGTATGGTTTGGCAGTTTTGGAGATAAAAATGATGAAACAATCCTATTCACATATGTTTTATAAATTTGAAATGTAATATTAAGTATACTTTTTAAATTCCACTGCATTTTCAATGATTATATCATAAAAGTTGTAAATGTGCCCCAAGAACTGCCTTGGTAAATTTGTTTCAGTTGTCATTCAGCTAACAGAGTCTTCTGAAAATTTTCCCATGTTGCTTGTATTCTATAAGTTCTGATTTGTGTTCTTAAATTGCTGTGTGGAAACTAATCTATGGTGACAATAATCAGAGCTTGGGAAGGCTTGATTAATGGTTGGACTGATTGGATGAGACCCACCCATATAATGGAGGACAATCTGCTTTACTCAAAGTGCACAGGCTCATGACCCTGGGAACTTTTGGGGATGAAGAAATTATTTTCTTATCTTGATTATGTTGGTAGTTCCATAGATGCAGCTTGCCAAAATTTCATTAAACAACACACCTCAAATGAATGCATTTTATCATATGTAAGTGATACCTTGGTAAAGTTGATTTTAAAATGTGAAACGTTGGCCAGGTGCAGCGGCTCATGCCTGTAATCCCAGCACTTTGGGAGGCCGAGGGGGATGGATCACGAGGTCAAGAGATCGAGACCATCCTGGCCAACATGGTGAAACCCCATCTCTACTAAAAAAAAAAATACAAAAATTAGCCGGGCATGGTGGGTGGCGCGTGCCTGTAGTCCCAGTTACTGGGGAGGCTGAGGCAAGAGAATCACTTGAACCAGGGAGGCAGAGGTTGCATTGAGCCGAGATCGTGCCATTGCACTCTAGCCTGGGCAACAGAGAGAAACTCCACCTCAAAAATAAATGAATAGATAGATAGATAGATAGATAAAATGTGAAGTGTTATAATACCAATTTACAAAGCATATAAAAAATGACTCATTGAAGCAGATAGTGATTACAAATTTAATGAATATACTACAAATCAGAAAAATACACTAGATGTAAATAACAAATAGAGCACCTGTGAAGACAGAGGTCCATCTGTATATGTCGAGAGAAATGAAGATACAAGAAAAATGGTGTCACCAGCCAAAATGCTGTCACATTGTTATCTTCATTCTTTTAAAAGAACTAAAGAAATAAAAGAATGAGCATCTGAAAATTAGATTTCATTGATAAACATTGATCCATTCACCCACCAGTCCCATTGTGTTCTGTTACAAAGTTTTTCAAAACAGCAATGTTAAATCTTTCAAGGGTTTGTGAAAAATAAAGTATAGCATCTCAATGAGTTTTTCTAGAAGCCAATGAGTTTTTCTAGAATAAGCTTGGTATTTTTCACCCTAAAGTTGATGTATTTTAGTGTAAAAAATGAAGAGGTAGTGAAGTTTAAATGAGCCAAATGAGTTTTTCTAGAATAAGCTTGGTATTTTTCACCCTAAAGTTGATGTATTTTAGTGTAAAAAATGAAGAGGTAGTGAAGTTTAATGGAGGGTGGGAGCCAGGCTCCTCACTGTTGGAGTGGGAAGTTAGAGACAAGCAAAGGCAAGAGGTTAGAGTAATCCATGAGAGATTGACTGGAGTGGGAGACATCAGAATAAACTCATATTTAGCTTAATATATAAATAGTATATGGATATTTATAGATATATGTATACATGGGTTATATAGATGTGTGTATACATGTATTTCTCTGTTTTGTCAGCTGAGGGGAACTAGAAGTAATAAATGACACCCAAGTAGTATCAAGTAAAGTTAGAACTCAGATCCTGGTTTTTAATACCATTCTCCGATAGAAGGAATCAGGGCTCCTTGGAGCAATGGGATGATTCTAAGGATGGAGGAGTAACATCTTGTAGTGCTGATAATAAGGAAGTGCACAGAAAAAACCACACTGATGGGGCTATGCCAAGGAATACAGGAACTGACAAAAAGCTCCCAATGGCCAAAGGCAGAACAAGCTGTGCAACAAAATAAACAAAGTAGTATTGAATTATAACCCAATATTTAAAATAAATATCCATGAGTCTATGCTGATATAAACAAATGATTGTATAAATAAATACATGGAGAAGAATAGCCAAATCTCCAGTGCAGAAGAATTTCAAATAATTTATGCAGATACTGTGAGGGTTAATTTTGTGTGCTAACTTGGAGGATGAGATTAGCAATTAAATGAGTGCACTTTGAGTAAACAGATTGTTCTCCATTATATGGGTGGGTCTCATCCAAACTGTCGAACCATGAATCAAACCAAAAGACTGGCCTCCCCGAGCAGGAAGGAATTCTTCAGTGGACTGCCTTTGGACTTCATCTATATTCTTGGCTTACCTGAGTCTTGAGCCTGTTGACCCACACTGCAGATTTTTGACTTACTGGACTCCAGAATTGCATGAGCCAATTCCTTATAATAAATCCTTCTCTCTACATATACACACACAGACATCCTATTGGTTCCGATTCTCTATAGAACCCTGACTAATACACATACTTTGCACTCAAGAAAAGTGAGCATAATTCACATTCCTTACACGTGGGCTGCATATAGTGACTTCCTTCCAAAGAGTACAGTGCGGAAAATGGAGGGAGAAGAGTAACTTTACAGTGGAGAAACTTGGCAAACTACCTCAACCAGGTGACCAGAGTCAACACCAACAATGAACAGTCATGTTGATGGTATGTATCCTTGATATGATGAGAATGGTACTGTACCTCTGATCTTCCTCCCCTACCGCATAATCCCACTCCAATGAGAAAAACATTAGACAAATCCAAATTGGTGAATATTCTACAAAATACCCAACCAACACTCCTCAAAAGTGTCAAGGTCATCAAAACCAATGAAAATCGGAGGCTTTCATGGTCAAGAGGAGTCAAAGGAAACAGGACAACTAAATGTAGTATGGTATCCTGAATAAGATCTTGGGAGAGGAAAGGGACACTAGGTACAAACTAAAGCAATTTAAGTGAAGTATGGACTTTGGTTAATGATAATGTATCTATATTGGTTCATTAATTGTGACAAATGTACCATATTAATATAAGATGTTACTAACAGAGGAAACTGTGTGGGGTATACAGGATCTCTCTGTATTAGTTCCTTAATTTTTCTGTAAATCTAAATCTACTCCAAGATAAAAAGTTTGTTTAAAAAAAAGAAAAGAAAAAGGAGGAGGAGAAGGAGGAGGAGGGGATGAAAAGATGGAAAAAAACAACTAGGCATGTACCTTTTAGAGTTACACTTCTCACAGCAAAAAGAACTACAAGTTATTCCACTACCAAGAAGCTTGCAGGGTTAGCCACAAAACCAATGATAAGTATTGTACCTGGGAAAATAATTAATTAATCTTTGCAATTGTAGTCAGATCATACTGTTGGACACCACATCATAGCAATGGCATATGATAGATTACAACAAATGCTACTGTTTAAAAATTATCCAAAATGTAGAAATAAAGCATAGGAAGATTGCTTGTGGTTTCAGTATCATATACCAGAGCAGTGTCTATCAGGCCTACCAAGCATTATTTTGTTTTTTAAAAGATAGACTCTTGATTGATTTACTATTTTCTATTAATTAAAACCAAGACTCTGAAGTCACATGTTAACTTGTAGATTTTTGTCTAATGGAGTTGTAAAACATTAATGAGTTATATCTCTGACTTAGCAAATTTATTTTGGTATTCCTTTCCTAATAGACTGTGTAATCTTTTTTTTCTCTAATTTTTCTTTCAGTCATTCTGTGCACGTTACTGATTTTCTTATCAATAAATCAATGGCTCATTGACACACATTTGCTTTATATTTGTATGAGTGTAATGTTTTTAACTTTTTTTTGAAAATTATGTTTTTATCATGCATGTTCAAGGAGCTATTTTGTGTTGCAATTAGATGACATAGATCACTGGTGTTTGATCATGCATGTTTATAGTACAGAAGCTCTTGGTGGCTTCTTTTTATTAAAGCAGTTCTTTAATCAAAGTTTTTAAAACTAAAAACTGAAACTAAGATCTAAAGTTCCTTTAAACTAGAAAACCTAGATATGTCATGAAGATAGCCACTGCTACTCAAATACTACTTGTACTTGAAAGCCAATCCACACATTGCTTTTCTCTTAAAAAGCAGTAATTTACCAAATATAGAGCTCCTGACCTTGATTCAGTGTTCACAAAAATTGTAAAAATTTTAAATATAATCAAATCATGCCTACAGAGAATATGTATTTTTAGCAAATTGCACCAAGAAATTGGCAGCAAGGACAAGATTCTGCTTTTCCCTGTTGAACCACTCTGGCTGCCAAAAGAAAAGGTTTTTGAAACAAAGAAAGAGCTTTAAAAAGTTTTTATGACACCCGTAATACCAGTGTGACAAAATGTGCACAGGACTTTTTCTGTCCTCTGACAATTTTAGAATGATGTCCCTGAGCTGAAAACAGAAAGTGTGAAGTGCTATCAGATTCCAAAAAGGGCTGCCCAAGAGATGCGAAGAGATGGAGGAATTTGCCTGAATCCTATCAACTCACCGCGGCCCTTCCTATATGTAAGAACAGGAACCAGAAACAGAAGGGACCCTTCAGAGTCAGAGCCCAGGGCTATGGGTTTTTACTCTCCGCTGCTGCCCAGGGTAAGAGTTACTTTCAGAGTTGGGCCCTCAGTCATGCGTGAGTAAGGGCGGGTGGTGGGACCTCAATCCCTGGCTAGACAGCTGCGGTAGGCAGCGAACTTGCTTCTGTCTGCCCTGTGTGTCTGTCTAAACAAGGGAAAAGAGAGGAAAGAGACAAGAAGGTAGATGCAGGATAGGCAGGAGCTGTTGGGGAGCCTCCTTCATTCTGTATCTCACGTGGCAGGGTGAGCAGGCCAATAGACACCATGGGAGGGTGCCAGGCTTGGTACCTTACTAAAGAAGGCTGTGGGCTGACTAGGGAATGCAAGGAGGGGGGCATCCTTCTGGAGGCAGGAGCCGGGGAGGGGCTTACCTAGGGGTGAAGCTGGAGTGACTCTGCCAAGTAAAGGTAATGTGCGTGGGGAAGCTGCCTATGGAGTCTCCTAAGGAACATATCCGTGTCTCCAGAATAGCCAGCCTCCTATACAGAGCGCGTCTGCCGAGAGAGAATGACATTACACCAGTTAAACAAAACACCTTTGCCCCTCTTCTGTAATTTCTTCTCTCCTGTCCAAAGGTGGAAGCAAAAAGGAGGAGGGAAGGCGGGCATGAGAGAGCACAGATTATACTCAAGTCTCGCCTCCTGCCTGGCTGGTTCTGGGGAGCAGGAGAGAGGGGATATGAGACTGGGTGAGTGAGTGAAGTTTAAAATGAACCGGGCCAGAGTGTGCTTTTAAATATCGCTTGAGTAACTGAAAGTAACCAAAAAGCTATGGGATTCGCCTAAAGCATCTTTAAGTGATGGAAAAGAGAGATGCAGCTAATCAAGTTTGAAAGCAAAGATGAGAGAAAAACACCATTTTGTGTTGTGGCTTATTTAGTTTAGATGGTTCAATAAATTCAGTTACACCCATTTTGGAGTATATTTCAGAAAATAGTCTGTATCTTAAGTAGCTTGAATTTATCACTTAAGGATCATAATTTTTAATGTTGGGAATGTGATATTAGGATTTATTAAGATTCAGTTATGGGACAAACAGCTCGATTTTCAAGAGCTTCATTTTCTCCAGGCAATGATTTACTTTTCTCATTGAAGAGAGAATCTTACATTGGCTATGTTTTAAAGTCACATCAATAGGCTGTAACAGACTATGAAGAAATTCTTTTTAGATTCAAGATAACTAGAGACCATTTGCCGCTCATCATAATGATATACTAAACATTTATATAGCACTGACTATGTGCCAAGTACTGTCCAAGGTGCTTTGCTTATATTAACACAATATGTATAAAAAAATAAAATTATCTGATGTTGTTATATGTGAAAGTTCTTTACAAGCTATAAAATGCAGCATAATTATCAGAGGATATTACTGATATTATAACAACAATTACTATGATAACAAGAATGTTTCCTTGTTTCAGAAATCAATTTGTATTGATGGGAATTTAAGAAAAAAATGTCCAGTGCAGCATATTATTTCATCACAACATACCCCAGTCCTTCTCCAACAGGCAGCATCCTGGAGACCATGGACCCTTCTGCCGTCCCACCCATCTTTGAACTAATGCAAACTGTCTTCAGAACTCACGCCGTTACATAAAAAGGTTCTACAGGCAGATCACCTGAGGTTGAAAGGTGTAGCCAGCTGGACTTCCTGGTTCAAGTGGAGACTTGGAGAACTTATCTCTCTTACAAGAGGGCTGTAAAATGCACCAATCAACACTCTGTAGCTAGGATTGTAAAACGCACCAATCAGTGCTCTGTAGCTAGCTAGAGGTTTGTAAAATGCACCAATAAGTGCTCTGCAAAAACGCACCAATCAGTGCTCTGTAGCTAGCTAGAGATTTGTAAAATGAACCAATCAGTGCTCTGTAAAATGGACCAATCAGCAGGACATGGATGGGGACAAATAAGGGCATAAAAGCTGGCTACCCCAGCCCACAGCTGCAACCCGCTCAGGTGCCCTTCCAGGCTGTGGGAAGTTTGTTCTTTCGCTCTCCACAATAAATCTTGCCACTGCTCACTCTTTGGGTTTGCATCACCTGTAAGAGCTGTAACACTCACCGCAAAGGTCGCACTTCATTCCTGAAGTCAGCGAGACCACGAACCCACCAGAAGGAACAAACTCCAGACACAAAGTCAGGAGTTCGAGACCAGCCTGACCAATAGGGTGAAACCCTGTCTCCACTAAAATTACAAAAATTAGCTGGGCGTGGCAGTGGGCGCCTGTAGTCCCAGCTACTTGGGAGTCTGAGATAGGAGAATTGCTTGAACCCTGGAGGCGAAGTTTGCAGTGAGCCAAGATCATGCCACTGCACTACAGCCTGGGCGACAGAGACTGTCTCAAAAAGTAAATAAATAACTAAATAATAATATATAAAAAACTGTACAATATTTTCCTGCTATCCTCCTAACACTTGAACTTGGGCTAACGCAATTTAAGCTTCAAGTCTACCCAATGTAAGTGAAGTGAAGCAATGAACAGTGCCTAATGGCCCCTTAAAATGTAGAACACCTATCTACATAGCTCCTTCTTTTCCACCCATTTAAACAAATGATAGCTACTGCTGTTTGATTTTACATTAAGAAGAACATGTTGTCAAAAGTACCTAAATCATTTTCTCACCTCCCTGCTTCACTTTCCCTTTATGGATGCAGACTAAGGATCTTAATTTATGAGTTACCCACTGGAGCCTCTTTGCCAGACACCTGGACCTGTTTGCAGAATTAAATTATTGGCTGTGAATCTAACATCAAACCTCCAGATGGCACCAGAGAACTGAGAAAAACAATTCCATTTCCAAGGAGACTTTGTGTTGCTAACAAGAGACAAGCAGGCTGAGAGAAAACGCCCTGTTTGTCACAAAGTTACATCTGCGAGCTCCTTCAAGGAAGGGAGGTGCCCAGCGCTCCTTGTTAATGCCCGTTGCTGTTATGCTGTTACAGACTTGCAATTGTGCAACTCTGTGATGTAAACAGGCAGGCTTTGTATTTTTCCTGTGCCCCTGGAGAGTGGAGAGGGTGGTTCCCTTGGCTGTCTCTGGAACACATTTGGGTAAGTGCTCAAAGATGTGTTACTACAGAATGTACTTGTGAAGCTCTTGTTGCAATGCAGTCAGATAAGCAAAGATATCAGATAGAAAATAAAGAAAAAGTTACACAATTTTAGACTTTGTGGTTCATTGTCTTTTAAGACAGCAAGTCGTGATATTGTCTCTCAGAAAGCTACAGAAAAAGACCATGTTGAAAACTGACGACAGCAGTTGATTATTAGCGAAAAGCCTGAGAGATGATTCAGTAAATACAAGGTGAATTTCATTGCATCCATGCAATCAGAGACTTGCATACACTTTTTATCCCCTAAACAGATGAACGAATGGCATGGCCCAGCTAGCAGGGAGTTGGCAGGATAAAGTTCTAACCAACAATTGCCTCTTGCCTTCCTTTCTTCCATCAGCTTCTAGCTTACCTTTCAGACACAGGTTCCATCAAAGGAAACCTAAAGGGAACCTTCCTCCTTGGCCCTGCCCCATCTAGCATCGACAAGGATATTACACTCCAGTGAAGCCTAGGGTGTATCCCAATACCCTAAGAGCAGCATCAACAGCTTTAATCCTACAACTCATGGTTTACTTCTGCAACGTTGAGACACTCGCTGGGGCCAGAGCACAGGGTGCAAGTGGGAACCTGAAATGCTCTCTTCTAGGCTTACTGCGGGACTCTTTGTCTCATCTCTCAGCCATATGTCACCTCATAGGATAGATCTCTCTTGACCATCCTATCTAAAATTATTTCCAGTTATTCACCCTTTCATCCCTCTGCACTTATCACAGTAAAATAGTCTCATTTTATACTTGATTGTCTGCCTTCCCTCGCTACAGTTATTGTTGAAGCGGGCAGGAACTCCCTGTCTGGCTCCCACGGTATCCCCACCTTTTACAAGAGTGTGTGGCATGTTGTAGAAGGTTCAGTATAGACTGAATAAATGAATGAATGATGACAATAGGCTGATTCATTTCTCTATTTTCTTCTGGTTATGAAATTTGATTAAAAAATGAGATTTGGGATCAAAGCCATTACCAGATAACATTATATTAACACAAATAACTGAATTATGCCTTAGGAAAAGACAGTGGATAACAGGGGATTATAGATAACCTAAAAGAATATCTTTTCTGCAGTAATAAAAGAGTGGAACATTTTAAAAGAAATGATGAAAAAGGGAACCCAAAGGCACAGGATCCTGCTGATAAACAATTGCACATAAGGGTGTACTATTTCCATGAGAATAAGTATATCCTGGCTCAAAAGGAGCAGAATAAAATTGGTACAGTCTCAGGTTTATTCTGCTATTTAATCTACAATTGCACAACCACATGGGACATCCACCAACTCACCAGTCCAGGAGGGAGAAAAACGCCTTGGATTCTTTCTATATTTATGGGCATGTATACTGCAAATTGCATTATCTCTAGCAGACTGCCAGATGAACTGGAAAAGATCATCTGTCAGCACATCCAGAAAGCTTTGTCAGACTTTCAGATTAGCTCAGGTTCCACTGTAATCTCACTATATACTTCTTCATCAAATCGATTACCATTGTAATTAAGTGATAAATTGGGTGATTTGTTACCTAGCTTCTTTCACCTCCATTGCGATGTACCCTTCAAGACAGAGTGTTCCTGTTCCTGTCCAGTGCTACATTCCTAGCCTTTGGGGGGAATGCTTGCTAAATCAAAACAATTAATTAAATATTTGTTGAATAAATAAATGGATACATTGAGCATTTATTATGCTCCAAGCGCAGTACTACATACAACCTTACGTACAATTGCTTTTTAAATTTCATCTCACACAACCTATCTGGTAGATACTAGTTTTATCCCCGTTTTACAGATGAAAAAACTGAGGTCTTTAGAAAGATTAAGCAATATCACTGAACAGGAATTGAACAAAAACATCTATAGCAAGTTGCCCATTTTAAATGATATTTTACTGGGGAGTGTGAATTATTGTGGAAAAAGGAAGTCTTTGGCAAAGAAACACCTAGAAGCAAATTTCATCACTAGAGAGCATTGCTATTTACTGAAGTTCGAAACTACGTAGTTAGGCCCGGTATCCCCTTTTTGGTTTGTGCCTGACCAATTATGAATAATGCAGAGTTTACATTTTGCTCAAACATGAATGACTGGTTTGTTGGGTATGTTGAACTTGCCACTATCTAGAAACAATTTTATTTTTTCCCCTGCCACTATCTTCACACCGTGCAGTTATGTTGCCTTTTTCCATCATTGGATGAAATCTTGGGCAGATTCCACCAGCTTCTCATTGAGTTTCAACCATAAAAGCAACCTCATTTTATTTAGGGTATCAAAAAGTCTATTATAATTATTTTGTATTTTGTGAAATATAACAGTAGCATTGTAAGCATATCAAAAAGATATATCTGTAGCTGTTAGAGATGCACATGAAGTGTGTTTTAGTGAAATGATAAAGTATTTAAAGTTTGATTTTGAAATAGTCCAGAAAAAAAAAGAAGGGGGGAGAAACAACAACCAGTAAAAGATTGATAATAGTTGAAGTTGGATGATTGGCACTCGGGGAGTAATTGCATTCTTCTTGCTGCTTTTGTATATATTTGAAAATGTCCACACTAAAATATTTTGTAAAAATCCAGTCTGGTTTAAATAGAAACTAGATGACATTCTCCAGTGCGAAACATGTGTCTCCTCATCTTCCATCCCTCCATCTCCCCTCAGCTTATGCTGACCCCTAGCCGGGTAAGAAAAGCCACAGTGCAGAAAGCGGGCATGGTCAGTCTTTCCCCTTTCCTGTGCTTGGCTCTTCTCTTCCTCCTCCTCTTTTTATTTTCCTTTCTTCTTTCTTCTACTGGCTCTGCTATTTCTTGCTCTTCCAGGGCTGGGAAAATTGGGAGAGGAGGGAGGCAAAGGAGAAAGTACCTTTTTAATTAGCTGGTGCTATCTGTCATTCTCTCTGGATGGCCATGCCATCTGGCATGACAGGGGCCACATCCTGGTCCTTTGATGAGGCTCCTCAAAGGACTCTTCATTGGCATCTTATCACCACCACCATGTTCCATTGTGCCCTGACTGGTGAGAGACACTACCTTCCTGGCTAATATGGTCTGAATGTTTGTGTCTCCCCAAATTTATATGTTGAAATTCTAAAATGATGGTGGTATGAAATGGGGCCTTTGGGAGGTGAGTGGGTCATGAGGCAGGAGCCCTCATGAATGGGATTAGTTCCCTTATAAAAGAGGCCCCAGAGAGCGGCCTTGCCCCTTCCACTTGTGAGGACACACACAGCAAGAAGGCACCACCCAGGAGGAAGTGGACCCTTTGCAGACACCAAATATGATAGGGCCTTGATCGTGGACTTCCCAGCCTCCAGAACTGAGAAATAAATGTTTGCTGTTTATAAGTCACCTAGTTATTGTTATTTTTTGTTATTGTAACTCAGACAGACTAAATCACTGGCTGCCTTCTCATGACCTCTCTCCCTGCTCCTGCCCTAGGCATAGCCACGGTTTTCATCCTGTCGAGTGAGGTTCCCTTGCTATAGGCAAGCCCCCAGCCAGGGCCTTTTAGGAGTGCCATAGTTTTGATGCTTTCTATCTTTTCCATCTGGTCCATGGGCTCTCAAGAAGCACACCTGCCTTATGAAATGGTGGGAGTTCAGCTTGTCCATCTAGTGCCTCTCTCCCTGTCCTGCCATCTTGGGCCTTCCAGCTAATCTCAGGAGAGAGAGATGCTTCTTCCCCCATTTTCACCTGTTGCTCTTGGCTTTAGCTGTCACCAAAATTATGAGGCAATGAAAAGTCCTACGCAGCATCCTTTTGTACCCTTCCAGCATGATTTTGAAGATTAAATAGGATAAAACCCATGAACCACTTAGCATAGTGCCTTGCATGTTATAATTTCTCTATAAATGTTACTATATTTAATAAGTGAAAGGGGAGAAAATATATTTCATTAGATAATTAAAATACATTTGATGAAATTTAATACTCAATTTGATTAAAAACACTTTTTAGACTTCTCAGTATGGTGGTCTAGGTATTCTGAAGACTCTTGTCACTGCAAACTGTACACCAGATATGAAGACATTGCACAGAGACAGCACTGTAGGGCAAGGAATTGGAGACAGTTAAAGAGATATGATACACAAAGACATGCAGGATAGAATGAGAGGGTTTAACATCCAGTTGGAATTTCATTGAACAGATCAAAGAGACCAATAGATCCTGATCTGGTCACTTGACTTACCTACCAGGTGCTCCCCCAACTGGCCAACATATCCTGTCTATGGCCTGTAAAGTACAAGGGAGAGGCATCTTGATTCCATAATCCTCAGACTGACACCACATGCACACAACAGACCACCTTCAACCAAGCCAGAACTCACCCAGTGACAAACTCAGACATTGTCAGTCAACCAGGAACATTCTGCAGCTTTGTTTTCCTGATTGATATGGAACAGAGACAGGCCACAGTCTTTCAGTTTTAGAAGACCTACCACATTTCTCCTCTCCCTACCTCATTCCTGAAAGTCTACTTTGACTTTGTTGGACCTAGTCCTTGGCTTGACAGCACAGCATTTTTTTTCCTACTCAGTGCTCAGTTTTTGTTTTCAATCATCTTTAGTTTTCCTTTAGCAAAATAACTTGAGATTTCTACAATGAAGAATGACATGAACTCCTAAAAGAATAAAAAGAGTGTTCATATCTTTCATAGTCGGCAAGAGATAATAGAGTAAGAATATATGTGTGTGACTAATCTAAAAGAAAACAGAAAAAAGACAGATAGAAAAAATATTAAAATAGCACAAAATCATTTAAGATAAGTAAAGCCAAATAATTGATATTTATCAATTTATCACCTTTCTGTGATAACACAAAAGGGTGGAGGGTCTAAACACATCTGCTAAAAGGCAGAAAGTGTGCTAGAAGATGAAAAGGAAACCAACTTTACCTACATGCTGACTATGAGAAACTAAAAACACAAGAACATGACAATGACAGCAATGTCAAAAGTAAAAGATGAAAAAAAGTACAGCAGGCAAATACTAATCAAAAAGCTGATATCTCTATAGTAGTGTCAAACAAAGTGTTTTTTGAGACAAAACACCAAGTGTATGAAATTACTCAATAATGATAAAAGTTTCACTTCATCAGAGAAAGATAATACTAAACACGACCACCTAAATTTGTATCAAAATATATAAAACACAGCCGGGTGTGGTGGTACACACCTGTGGCCCCAGCTACTTGGGAGGCTGAGGTAGGAGGATCACTTGAGCCTTGGAGGCAACGGTTGCAGTGAGTTGAAATTGAGCCACTGCACTCCAGTCTAGATGACAGAGCAAGACCCTGTCTAAAATATATATATACACACACACGCACACATATATACACACACACATACACACACATACACACATTCACATATATATGTATATATTATATAGTATATGTGCTGCCGAAGCGAGCACATATATATGTATATATTACAAATCTTAAACTAATTACAAAGAAAATGTGACAAATTCACCATTATATTAGGAAATTTCACTACCCATCTCAGTAATTTTAGGCTGAGCAGACATACAGCCCCCCACTTACACATACATGCACACCTATTACACAGATTGGAAAATTTGAAAACACAATTAATAACCTAGATTTAATAGCTACATATGGTACCAGCACCTAATGATCAAAACATACATTCTTTCTCAAATACACATGGAACAGTTATAAAATTTGGGTAAGTCTAAGACATAAAGCAATCTTCAACACATTTAAAATAATTAAAAATAATTATTTTCATACAGGACACATTATCTTTCCACAGTGCATTTAATCTTGGAAGCAACAACATAATTTCAATGAAAAATGTACCATGTGTTTAGACATTTAAAAACTCATGAATCATGGCCAGACACAGTGGCTCACCCCTATAATCCCAGCACTTTGAGAGGCCAAGTTGGGTGGATCACTTTAGGCCAGGAGTTCAAGACCAGCCTGGCCAACATGGTGAATCTCCGTCTCTACTGAAAAAAAAAAAAAAAGCAAAAATTAGCCAGACTTGGTGGCACATGCTTGTAATCTCAGCTTCTGGGGAGGCTGAGGTGGAAGATGGCTTGAAGCTAGGAGGTGGAGACTGCAGTGAGCCGAGATTGCACCACTGCACTCCAGCCTGGGCGACACAGGGACTCCAACTCAAAAAAAAAAAAAAAAGTCATCAATCAAATACCAAAAATATGGAAAGGTAAAAGCATGTTAGCATTGAATGCTAATAGAACCACTATGCAGCACAATATGATTTTGTTATTATTTAGCCCATAAGATAATGAAGAAAGAAAAACAACAGATTTGGTAAAATTTGGACAACTCTTATGGATATGTCCTTAAAGTCTTGAGTACGGCTGGCTGGGTAGATTTTATCATGAATTGATACCACCATGTCATAGTTTTTACTTCAATACAGCACCTCTAATTTCAGCATCTTTAACTTCATGCTATGGGCTGAATTATGTCCCCCTAAAATTCATATGTGGAAGTCCTAAGCCCCAATATCTCAGAATGTAACTGTACTTAGAGACAGGCCATTAAAAAGGTAATGAAGGTAAATTGAGGCTGCTACTGTGGACTTTGCTCTGGTCTGCCTGGTGTCCTTGTAAGAAGAGATTAGAACACATATGACCCAGAGACCTAGAAGTGATCGTGTGAGGACACAGTGAGAGAGGGAAACCATCTGCAAGCCACAGAGAGGGGCCTCCGAAGAAGCCAACCCTGTCAGCACCTCAAGCCTGGACTTCCAGTCTCCAGAAGTGTGAGAAAATAAATCTGTTATTTAAGCGGCCGGTCTGGGATTTTGTTATGGCAGCCCTAACAAACGACCACACTTCACATTCAAGAAAATTCATGTTTACTTACTGATATGGACTAAATTTTGTCCCCTGCCCCCGTGCTCAAACATTCATATTTTGGAGTCCTAACCCACAATATGACTGTATTTGGAGTCAGGATGTTTTGAGGAGGTGATTAAAATTGAATAGGTCATGAGTAGGGCACCAATCCAATAAGACTGATGTCCTTATAAGAAGAGGATGAGAAACCAAATCAATCTCTCTCTCTCTCTCTTTCTCTCCCTCTCTCCCTGTGCATACAAAGAGGAAAAGTCCTGTGAGGGTACAGTGACAAGGTGACCATCTACAAGCCAGGGAGAGAGGCCTAACAAGAAACCAACTCTGCTGGTGCCTTGATCATGAACTCCCAGCCTCTAGAACTGTGAGAACATAAACATCTGTTGTTTAAGCCACTTGGTCTGTGGTATTTTGTTATGGAAGCCCGAGCAGATCAATATGCCTACTAAGTAAGTACAAGTTCTAGACATCAAAATGTTTTCTTTATGTCATCTCCTTGACAAATTAAATATTTCAATGTCCACATTCTCCGAAAGAAAAGGAGTCAGTGTTTTAACGGATCCTGTTTAATCTTTACTTCCCTATATCTTTATTTCCGTGAATGTGACTTCAAAGATGGAGTCATTCTATATCCTACTGCCAAGGCACAATCTGGTAAAAGCAAGAGAAAGGCTTTGCTCTGCTAGTTCGCCCTTTTCTGCTCAGCATTTGGCTCTAAACTGTAACCCGAGACCCTGAGCTTGCTGAGGCCCTTAACTTCTTACTCCTTTGTCTCAGAATGATCTCAATGGGACAGTTCCTGGAGTTTCCTTTCATGTTTCAGAATATGACCAAGACCAAGAAAATAAAATGTTGATTCCTGATGCCATGTGGCTCAGGGTTTAGACAATGCACTCTGGTCACAGAAAATTGAGACCAAATCTGTTTTCTTGCATCTGCTCCATTGCCCTCTGTGACATTAATTCTCGACAGCAGATTCAATGTGCTAGAACCAACCAGCATTAGAGTGCTTCAGAAATCAGGTTAAGCTGAGCTCGGGTCACTGTGCTAGAACTATGGTTACCAAAACTGAAGTACAAAACTGAAAAGCTAAATGATAATACCCAATAAGTACCCGTAAATCCTCCTTAGAACCAGGAGGGACATATATAACTACATAAATATATATTTACTCTTCAGTTCCTATCTCAGCTGTGAAACTGTGAGTTTTAATTAGGGAGTAAAGGGTTTGTCTCCTTAGCTTCATGTTAGAAAGCAAATGAAAAAACCTGTCTAAAACCCTTAAAAAATAGTCCCAACCTGGGATAATAATTCTCAGCTATTCATGGAAATATATGACCTATTTTAGGCACGTAAAACAGAGGCAAAATTAAATGGAGACATTTGAAACCATGGAATAATCTAACAACATGCTTTTTTTTAAATTCATTCCCAAATGACACATCAAGTTCCTAATTTTTATAATGAACTGCTTTAGGCGTGAGACAATGAAATAGTGTATAAAGTGTTACAAATAAACTCATATATGTAAAACTGTTTTAAAAATTTTAGTGGTATGGAAATATAGCACTGTTGTATTAAATAATAACCTATTCTATAATCTATATTTTAAATTTCTTAGTTTAGAAACAGCTCTTATATGTTGAAGTTTGCTAGTAACTAATATTCGTAACTATAGTCTAAAACCATATTATGTCACAATAATATGTAAAATCATAATGTCATATTATATCTTTACACAGAACTTTTGCTGTAGTGTTATTTTCTTATTAAAAATTTAAAACCAGATATCGGTTTCCATGATAGCTAATCAAATACACTATTTTGTGATAATTTCTCTTATTTTATGATAGAATGATCTTAACTATTATAAAAGCAAATAATATATTGAACTACTGATCCAATTTATCAATTAATGGTAATACAGTACCTACTATGTGTCAAGAGTTATGCTAGGCCATCAGTTAGAACAACTATGACTGCAAAGGATCACCCAGGATCAGATTGTCCTAAGGAAGTTTACTATTTCATCCTGGAAGTCCAGAGGAGAAAGGAAGAGGGCACAGCGCTTTTGACGGCTGAAAGACATCTTTGTGTCTGCACAGACCCAGAATTCTTCATCTCTCTGCCATCTTTAGCATCAGCTTCATCATAAGGCTGCTTTCACTCATAGTTTCAAAGGGTGTCAGTAGCTCCAGGAATGTCATTTAGTTTAGACAGTGTCCCGAAGGAGAAAAAAGACTTCTTTTTCTCATATGTCCTTCTTAAGAATGTGGAAAATTTTACCAGGATCTCCTGAGAGATTCTTGTCCACCCCTCATCAGTCAGCACTTTGTCTCATGCCCACTCCTGAGCCAATGCAGGATGCCTTTTCCCCCTCTTCTCCATGTGTCTCCCTGTGATCGGTGTGAACCCATCAGGACTCTCCCCTGGGGATAGAGGTTGAGACTCCGTGTTTCTGTCTCATGGAGGAAGAGTGGAAACCAGAATAAAACCAGAGCTCTGAGAGCAAGGACAAAAGTAGCCTCTTACTGGGTCTGCTACAGCTATGCTGAGTTTGGAAAGCACAGTCAATCTGATGGAGGAATAACTAATATGGAATTGTACACAAAGAGAAGACATGAAAAGCTAAATGATAATACCCAATAAGTACCTGTAAATCCTCCTTAGAACCAGGAGGGACATATATAACTACATAAATACAACATCAAATAATAAATCATAATATAGCTTGTCATTTGTAGACAATGCATGTTGTATGGGATCAGAGGAGTAATAGCATGTAGATAAACTGTCCAGAGAAAATTTTATGGAGGAAGTGAAACTTAAAAAAGAGTTGCATTTAGATAATTCTGGAATAAATAGAACCATTACTTTTCTGCCTTTTCTTGAAGCTTTGAGTCTTCTGACTTGTCTCAGTACCATGCAATAAGAGCAGATACTGACCCTCTCCTTTTGTTCTTGCAATAAATTAGATCTGCTTTTACTTTGACCTGTTCCTGATATCTTCAGCTCCAGGCTCTTTGGTTCATAAATCCCTGTGTTCATTGTTTATAATAAAGACTCCCCATGACTTCTCTACTGCTATTGGCTTCTCTTTCAACAACTACTCAAACGATCTACTTGGATAACATAGTTCTAACTACCCTGGCTCATTTTATCTTTTTCATTTTCCAGCTTTAGCCCAGGCCTGAGGGATTTCCCCTACCCAAGTGGTCATGGCTGAAATTCCCACCATACTGGTCCCTGGTAGTAGAGTCAACTCTACCTCTCTGTCCTCCACCTCCACATCTGACAAACGGGTGCATTATTTTACTTCCCTCATGGAGTTTTTGTGAGAACTAATGAGTGAAGTCCTCACAAAATATTTAGAAAAGTATCTGAAAAATAAATATTTTATAAGTAAAAATTAGCCACTATTAATATTATCGCTGTTATTTTTGTTTTCCTACCAATCTAAAAAGCTTGGGTTTGATTGCAGAGATAATTATGAGTATTTTCATTAGGTAATTTATATAATAAAAGCAACAGTTTAGGTGTTGAATAGGTCAGCAGGTGAGAGAATAGAAGAGAGGAAATATAAGATACTGTACTATCTCAGGTTTGTCAATAAAATAAATTAAGATTTGGTCTAGAATTTGTCAGTTAAAAGCACTGGACAAATGTGCAAAGCATTTCGATGAAAAAATTGACAGGATTTTAAAGGCTTTTTTCATATAACTGGTGGTTTGAGGGAGAAGGTGTGAGCTTGCATACCTCGAAAAATTGATAGAAACTGGCTTTTAAAAATTCTATTGCTCATACTTGGTAATTTTTCTGGCTACACTTTTTTTTTTTTCAAAGAGACTAGTAAATTTATCAGCTTTATATTGTCTTTGATTTAACATAGAAATAAAATAAGTTCCCTTTGTGGACTATATCCTTGGATTATAGTGAGAGTTCAATTTTCAACAAAGAAAAGTAAGTGTAGAAGTTTTACAAAGCTTTATTTCATCCCACAACATTGTCGTCCTTGTAAAATCACGAGTGTGTTGGGTTTAAGCAAAATATAATTAGGCCTGGAAATCAAATTAAAGTATGGAAGACACTCTTCCTGCCCTAAGACTTTTCGCTCTATGCAAAGCAGACAGAAAAGTTGTATAATTTATGAGAATGCTGATTAAATCACCCTTCAGCAACCACCTTTTCATAGTATTATTTTTCCTCCAAAGCCACATAAGAGCCACAAGAGATTTAATGATTGTGCAAGAAAAGTTTTTCATTAAGGACTTTAATAAAATAAAATTAAATAAAAATTGAGAATCAATACAATGATGATAGGAATCTGTGGACATGATTATTTTTGGAAAAAACTTGCTGATCTCATATTCACGAATCTTTAAGTCAGAGTTTGTACCCAGAATGGTTTGAAAATTTGGTCTCCATTTTGAGTTTGGGCACCAATTAATCATCTGTACATGTGCTTTTGTATTTGGCTAAATATGACCAGCTCACAGAAGTTTGTTAGTGCATATTTGGTTTCATTCATTTCCCACATTTTGAGAAAAGGGTGCCTTGGTTTGGTTAGATAACAGAAGAGAAAATGGCAAAAACAAGTGTGTTCGATCTCCCTGAAATGATGCTCCACTGTTCTTGAGTCTCTGTGATCCAGAAGCTACACAGCGAATTGACTCCACCTTTCACATCAAGAAATTCCAGCACAATTTTGTGCAGCCAGGACCAGATGAAGGTAAAGGTCAAGCAATATGTTTTAAGGACTGAATATCTATGTTTCCCCAAATTCATATGTTGAAACCTAATTTCCAATGTGAAGGTATTTTTAAGTGGGGCTTTAGGAGATAATTAGGTCATGAGGGCAGAGACCCTATGAGTGGAATTAGTGCTCTTATAAAAGGGATCCAAGAGGGCTCTCTCTCTTGCCCTCTTTTTGCCATACGAGAATCCAATGACATGGCATCATCTGCAAATCAGGAAGAGGATGCTCACCAGACACCAGATCTACCAGCACCTTGATCTTGGACTTCTCAGCCTCTACAACTGTAAGAAATAATGTTTGTTGTTTAAGCAACCCAGTCTATGGCAATCTGTTATAGCAGCCTGAACTAAGATAATCTATAAGGTAAGCCAAATAAGAAAAAAATCCACACCCAAAATGACTTTAAGTGACTCCCAGAGGAACCCTGCTGACCTCACTAAGTTCAGAGAGGTAAAATCAGGCAAAAAGCAGAATTATCCTCGGAGGTCCATAAAAATTTCCAGGCCTGGTTTGAAAGCAACTGTCATATCTTGACACAAAGGGGCACATATTGGATCCCAGAAAGTTCTACGGACTTCTTAGGGCTTGCAAAAGTTGTATAATTATATTAATTATATAAGTAATACATGTTCATTGTTGAGATTTTGGAAATAATAATCTATCTTCTGACCTCTTTGAGAAAACCATTATTAACCTTTTAGCTTTCTATTTTCTGTTGTTTGTATACATACATGTTTATCCATGTAGCATTTTTTATCATGCTTTTGAACTCCATTTTATTTACATCATGATGACTTTATAGTGACAAAAAAGATTCCAAAATATGATTTTAATGACAGCATAAATGGCTGTACCACAATATATTTAGTCATTTTCTATCATTGGATATTTACATTAGTTCTAATTTCCCTTCATTATCATTATAGTTAATGTTTTTGAACATAAGTCTAATTCCGTATTTGGTTATTTCCTTACAATATTTTCCAAGACACAGAATTGGTGAAGAAAATGTATAGTATGAAAGCTATCAAAAATAAAAATTCAAATTTCCTTTTGATTATATGGATTCATTTACATTTCACTGTTGGGATCTGAGGGTAATCCTTTAATCATCCTTAATAATCTTTATATATATATGTATGTGTGTGTGTGTATATATATATATTCAAAAATATTTGTCAATTAGCTAGATGGTTTCCTTATAGAAAAGTTCATTATTGATTTTCATTAAATTGGACATGTTTTGCATTGCACTGTAGTGGGACATTTGTTTGGCTGCTATGGTGAATTTCTGATGCCTATTTTTTTTTTTCTTTTTAGTGATAAGGCCTTGCTCTATTGCTCAGGCTGATCTCAAACTCATGGCCTCAATTGGTCCTCCCACCTCAGCCTCCCAAGTAGCTGAGATTACAGGCATGAGTCACCACACTCAGTGAATTTCCAATATTTTGTGTCAATTTTTCCATTATGAGAAGAGGAGTAGGGAGGGCAGGGGTTCTTCTATTTTGCCATAGTATTTATCTCTGGTTCCTCCCTTGACCCGAGACCTAATATTTAATTCATCATCAAATCCTAATGGTTCCACCTCAAAAATAAAAGATATAACCAGAATTCTGCCGATCCTCATCACGCTCGCTGATGAGCCTGGTCACAACCACCATCATCTTCCATCCACACCAACCCAACAGCCTCCTAACCAGCCTCTTTGCTTCCACTCCATTCCTTCACCATGTAGTCTTCACAGAGCAACCAGAGTGAGCTTTGAAAAATGAACATTATTCTTTTACTTAAACTTTCAAATGGTCTTTTAATTTCTTCTTATTTTTCTCCTTATCCCCATGACCACTGGTCTTCTTTCTGGATTTTTCAAACGTGCCAAACACTATGCAGTCTCAACACTTTGGCATTTGCTGTTTTCTCTATGCAGAAAGCTTTTCCAGATATTCTCATGAGACCTCCAAGAGAGGCTTTGACCATCTGGCCAAATGAGCCCTTGTCCAGCACAATTCAACCACCTCTATGAAGCATGTTTCAAGTTAAAAATTATATACGCGCGCATGTGTGTGTGCAGTAGTTGTATTTATTTCTGTGTTTATGGGCTCTCTTCTCTTTAGCATATAAACACTATGAGGATATAAACTGTATATTTTATGTTCTAGGACACATAAGGCACTCAACAGTTATTAAATAAAATGAATGAACAAATATCTGTCAAGGTTATAGTATAACATTTGCCACACACTAAGTGTTCAGCAAATGGCACCTATTATTACATTGCCATTCTCTAAGATGTTATTTATCCATTATTGGAAAGAGATTAGAATCTTCCATTATGTCCCCTTTATCTTTCCCATCCCCTATCTTTCTGCCCCATCAGGCCTCTTATGCAAATAAGAAAAAAATCCTAGCAAAAATAGTATCTTGGGGTGTATTTAAATATAAAGCTCATTATAGACACAATCCATTCTGCAACCACGAACCCTAGTCTTTAATTGGAATGAAATTTGTGAGTTGAAAATAGCCTATAATGGCATTTCTCGACTCATTTGTTTTGGGCTGACCAAATGACAAGATGGCTTATTGCACCTGCAACAAGCTGGCAGATTGTTCCTGCCTTCATATGGGTTTTGAACTTTCATTTTACAGATTACACAGGAAATATAATTTTAGCATCAATTACTCCTGGTACCTTGGAATAGCCTTATGCTAAACACATATTCACATAATGTAAATGATACATTAGGGTGTATTTGAATTCTTAATAAAGACAGACTGCAAATAAAATTTAGAGCAAAAGGAATTATGTTAACAAATGAGCAGAACTTTAATAACAGCAGGGCTTTTTGGTTTTCGTGTTTGCAAAGTACAACAGCCAGGGATTTGGCAGCCTTTTGTGCCTTTACCTTTTTGTCAGTGTTACTCTGTGTGTGTGTGTGTGTGTGTGTGTGTGTGTGTGTTTATAGATACTATGGAGTGCTATGGGTACCTTTTGTCATAAGAAGGATGCAGATGTTTCCAGGCTGGTGGATAGCAGGGATGTGACTAGAAGCAGAGTTTATACCCAGTGATTCTAAAGAAGGCAACAGAACATGTGTGAGGAAAAGGTAAAGGCATCCTGCAATGTGGCGACTAACTCCATGGGAGTACTAGCTGCAGGAGCCCCACTTGGCAGTATTTCTTAACCCTCTCTGATCATAGAACTTTATTCTGTTTTTAACAAAAATGCACATGTGCACATGAAGCAATTATCTGAATGAAATTTTAGGAGACTCTTGGGCATATGTTCCATACATGAACACTTCAAGATAGGAGGTTTCTTATACCTTGGTAAACATCAGTGGCTTCAGAAAGCAAAACAATTGGCCTTTTGTGAACTTTCAGATAACGAAAGAATTGAATTGGCCTTGGGAAGAAAAAAGTAATGTATGTTCTATTTAGTGACTTGAATTTTAAGTAGTAAAATTACATAGAATTTTACTACCTACCCCAGTTTTTCAGGATTTTCAAAACAGCAAAAGACAGACCCAGTGATTTTTCAAGAACACTGAAAAATAAGTGGTGTTGGAAAAAATTATCCAACACTTGGAAATAAAGCCAAAGTACAAATGCATGTCCTTTTGACGTTCAATGTCATGTGGGGGCATTATTTTACAATCCTTTCCCTAAGGATTATTTCAGTAGTAGCAGAATATAGCTGAGTTTGATTATTTCCACTTGATTAAAACCCACACACTTTGAAATTACATGTTAATTTGTAGATTTCCGCCTGGTAAAAAGATTAATTCTGTTGTTATTTTGTCACCCTGTGAGACACTATACAGTTTTATATCTGTTAGCAAATTCATTTCAGCATTTTTGAACTAACTCTATTTATATGGTTTGGCTGTATCCCCACCTAAATCTCATCTTGAATTATAATCCCCATAATTCCTGCATGTCAAGGGAGAGATCAGGTGGAGGTAATTGAATCATGGGCATGGTTTCCTCCATGCTGTTCTCATAACAAGTGAGTTCTCAGGAGATCTGATGTTATTTATAAGTACTTGGTAGTTTCTCCCGCATTCATTGTCCTTCTGGCCACCTTGTGAACGAGGTGCCTTGCTTCCCCTTTGCCTTCCACCATGATTGCAAGTTTCCTGAGGCCTCCTCAGCCACACTGAACTGTGAGTTGATTAAATCTCTTTTCTTTATAAATTACCCAGTCTTGGGCAGTTCTTTGTAGCAGTGTGAGGACAGACTAATACATCCATCAATCTTCATTCCTTAAACTGTTCTTTGAATCAGTTTTACCATCCTACTGATCCCTTATTAATTAATGAGTTGAATAAAGTACTTGACATATGCTGTATCTCTATTTAGCCATGTCATGTTTTTAACTTTATGAACGTTGTTATTTGACAGTGGCAATGGCATTGCATCATAATAGTTTTCAGAATGCATTACTGTCTGGAAGCCACAGGCCACAAATCTCAGGCACAGGAGTCCCTTCCTTATCAGAAGGGCTCTCAACATGGTCCTGAACATTGATACAGGTAACTATGTGGGAGCAGAAGCAAGCTCACTTTCCAAGCCTAGGCTTGCAGTAAGTGATTGATGAGCCTGCTTAAGAGGAAGTTGGGAACACCTTGAAAAGATAGGGGATAGTAACAGGACAGAATCAGAATTCAGAAAGGTCTTAGAAAACAGCATTGGGTTGAAATAAACCACATTAGCATAAGAAAGAAAAACAGTGAGCATTCATAGTTGCAATTATTTAAATACTTTGCCTTTATGTTCCCACATAAGGAAATTCATCTCAAGTTAATAATAAAAAATGTGGAGAGTTTTGCACAAAAACGTTAATTGCTATGTTGTTAAGAGTAATAAAAAATTGGAAGCAATCAAAATGTCAACAGTATGGGAATGATTAAGTAGCTTATAGTACATTTTATTCATAGATTTTTCACTTGCACATTAAAATGAGTGTTTATTATGAAATATAGCACTTAGTAGAAAAGTGCACACTACATAAATGTGCAAGCTTATTGAATTATAATAAAATTAACAGCCAGATTACCATCACTCACACCAAAAAGTATAGCATTATCATTACATTAGTACCCTTCATGTGCTTCTTCCACACCAAAAACCTCTTCTTAACCCCTAAAGTAATTATTATCTTGGCTTTAATGATAATCGTTTTTTAAAAAATGTTTGTAATAGTTTTACCACCTAACTGTGTATCTCTGCGCTATAGCTTTGTATTTTAAACTTTATGTAAATGGAATTGTTGTGTTTGTATTTTTTTATTCAACATGATTTAAACTGTATGTTTAACATTTGAAAAAATGTCAAACTATTTTTCAAAATGACAGTACCATTTTACATTCCCACCAGCAATGTGTTATGGTTCCAATTTCTCCACATTCTTGCCAACATCTGTTACTATCCATCTTTTTTATTATAGTCATGCTGGTAGGTGTGAAGTGGTATCGAAAGGTTGTTTTTTGTTTTTGACTTTCTTATTCATAATGATTAGTGATGTTGAGTACATTTCATGTGTTTGTTGACCATTTGTATATCTTCTTCAGAGGAAAGTTTACTTAAATTCTTTGTCTACTTTTTAAATGGGTTGCTTGTCTTTCTATTGTTGGGTTGTAAGACTTCTTTATATATTCTAAATATTAGTCCTTTATATACGATTTACAAATATTGAAATTTTCTCCACTGGATTGTCTTGGTAGTTTTGTCAAAAATTGATCTACCATAAATGTTAGGGTACATTTTTGTATTCTCAATTCTATTCCACTGATCTGTATATTTATTTTAAAGCCAGTGGCACAGTTTTGTTTATTGTACCTTTGTAATAAGTTTTGAAATGTGGAAGTATTAGTTTTACAAATTTGTTCTTTTAAGATTGTTTTGACTCTTCTGGGTCCCTTGAATTTTTATATGAGTTTTATATCAAGCTTGTCAATTTTGGGGGAAAAAAAGGCAGCTGGCATTCTGATAGAAATTGTGTTTGGTCTGTAGATCAATTTGCGGAGTTTTACCATCTCAACAATACAGTCTTTGAATCCATAAAAATGGGATAAATCCCATATGGATAAGCCCTTTTATATGTTGCTAGATTCAGTTTGCAAGTATTTTGTTGTAGAAGATTTTTGCATTGGTATACATAGGGGTATTGATCTTTAATTTTCTCTTCTTGTGATATCTGTCTAGAGTAATTCGGGCCTCAGAAAATGAGAAGTGTTCCTTTTTCTTCTGTTTTTTGGAAGAGCTTGAGAAGGATTGATGTCAATTCTTCTTTAACTTTTGTTAGTAATCATTGAACAAGCATCTGGTCTTTTCTTTATGGGAATTTTATTTTTTCTTTTTCTGTTCATTTTTTTAAGCAATATCCCTGTCATGGCACTTTGTGGGAATTTTTAATATTACTAATTCAATCTCTTTGCTTGTAATAAGTTAATTCATATTTTCTATTTATTTTTGAGTTAATATTGGAAGTTTTATCTTTCTGGAGATGTGTCAATTTCTTCTAAATGATCTAATTTGTTGTTACATAATTTTTCACAGTATTTTCTTATAAGCTTTTTGTTTCTATAAGATATGTAGTAATGTCCACTCTTTTTTGCTGATTTTAGTATTTTGAGTCTTCTTTCTTTTATTCTTGCTCAGTCTAGTTATAGGATAGTCAGTTTTCCTAATCTTTTCAAAAAACTAATTTTGGTTTTATTGATTTTCTCTGTTGTTTTTGTATTTTTAATTTCATTTATATCCATCATAATGTTTCTTATTTCCTTTCTTCTGCTAGTGAAGTATTTAATTCATTTACATGTAATTTAATTACCGATAAGGTGTGATTTACATCTTCCATTTTTCTGTTTTCTATATTTCTTCTGAGATTTTTCTTTTTGTTGTTGCTCTTGTTGCGCCTCTATTCTTCTGTTACTGCCTCCTTTTGTGTTGAGTAGAGATATTCTAGTGTCCCATTTTAATTCACTTGTTTTTTTTTACTATATATTGTTTAAATTTTTTTTTAGTAGTTGCCCTGAGGAATTATAATTAATGTCTAAACTTGTAATGATTTAGTTTAGATTATTACCAACTGAATTTTAATAGTATATTCAACTTTGCTCCTACACAGCTCTATTCTTTCCCACTCTTATGCTATTATTGCCATAAAATTACATTTTAATATATTATATGCCCATAAACACAAATTTATTATTTATTTATGCAGTTATCACTTAAGTCAGGGCGAAAAAAAGAAGTGTTACAACCAAAAATATATTTGTGCAGTATATTATATTTACCTATGTAGTTACCTCTACTGATGTTATTTATTGCTTCATAGTATTTCCTTATAGTTTTTAAGTTACTGCCCAGTAGTGTCCTTTAATTTTGTCAAGAAGAGCCTCCTTTAGTTTTTCTTGTGGAGAAGGTTTGCTAATGACCAGTTGTGTCAGCTTTTGTTTATCTGGGAATTTATTAATTTCTGTAAACTTTTAAAGATTAGTTTTGCTGGATATAAAATTTTGGGTTGCCAGACTATTTTTTTCTTTCAGCACTTTAAATATACCATCTTACTGCTTTCTGGCCTCTGTGATTGCTAATGAGAAACTGGCTGTTAATCATATTGAGAATAACTTATGCATAAGTAGCTTCTCTCTGCTTTCAAAAATCTCTTCATCTTTGATTTTTCACAGTTTGATTATGATATACATAGGTGTGGATCACTTAGAGCATATCCTATTGTAGCGTGTTGAGCTCCTTTCATGTCTAAATAAATGGTTTTTTTAAATTAAATTTGTTAATTTTTGGCCATTTAAAAAAATATTCTTTCTGCCCATTTCTCTCTCCTCTCCTTCTAGAATTCCATTATGCATATGTTGGCATAATTAATGATGTCCCATAGATCTCTGAGGCTCTGGGTTTTTTTCTTTTTTCTTTCTCTCTCTTAGATTGGCTAATCTTAATTGATCTATCTTCAAGTTTGCTAATTCTTTCTTCTGCTTACTCAAATACGTTGTTGACTACCCATAGTAATTTTTTCATTTCAGTTATTGTACTTTTCAACTCCAGAATTTATATTTGGTTTTTAAAAAATCATTTCTATTTCTTTATTGATATTATGTAGTTGGTGAGACATTATTCTCATTGTTTCCTTTATTTCTTTAGATATAGTTTTCTCTAGTATTTTTTTCTGGTTGTTTTAATTCATGGTCTTTATTATTTTGCATAGTTTTTAGGTTCAGACAAAAGTTGAGTGGAAAGTACATATAGTTCACATATATAACTTCACATCCTTCCCCAGCTTTACCTATTACTAATGTCTTGTATTAGTGTGGTACATTCGTTACAATTAGTGAGGTAATATTGATACATTATTAATAACAAAAGTTCATGGTTTACATTAGGGTTTACTCTTTTTGTTGGACGTGCATCCACAATTATAGTCTCCTGCAGAATAGTTTCACTGTCTGAAAATTCCCCTCCGCTGCACTGATTCATTTCTCCCTTTCCCCAAACTTCTGACAACAACTGATCTTTTTACTGACTCCATAGTTTTGCCTTTTCCAGAATGTCGTATAGTTGGAATCATACAATATGTAGTGTTTACAGCTTGGCTTCTTTCACTTAGCAATATATACTTAAGATTCCCTCATGAGTTCTCATAGATTGATAGCTCATTTGTTTTTGTTACTGAATAATATTTCATTGTAGGAATATGCCACAGTTTTGTGTTTTTTAAACCCATTCACCTATTCTTGGTTGCTTCCAAGTTTTGTAAATTATGAATAAAGCTGCTGTAAACATTTATGTGCAAGTTCTGTGTGAACACAGAATTTCAGCTTCTTTGGGTCAATACAAAAGAACACAATTTCTGGATTATATGGTAAGAGTATGTTTAGTTTTGTGAGTAACTGCCAATTTGTCTTCCAAAGTGGCTGTGTCATTTTGCATTCACACTAGCAATGGATCCAAGTTCCTATTGCTCCACATCCTCATCAGTATTCGGTGTTGACAGTGTTCTGGATTTTGGTCATTCTGATAGGTGTGTAGTGATAATTCATTGTTGCTTTAATTTATAATTCTCTAATGACATGCGATGTTGAACATCTTTTCATATGCCTATTTGTCACATGTATTTCTTCTTCAATGAAGTTTTAAATTAAAACCTCATTGCCTAGTTTTAAATTAGATAGTTACTATCTTATTGTTGAGTTTTAAGAGTTTTTGCATATTTTGGATGCCAATTACATATCAGATATATATTTTGCAATTACTTTTCCAGTCTATGGCTTGTCTTTTTATTTTGTTAACAGTGTCAGTGTCACAGAGCAAAAGTTTTTAGTTTTAGTAGAGTCTAACAACAATTATTTTCTTTCACTGATCATACATTCAGTGTCCTCTAGTTTTTGAACATATTGAAAACAATTGACTTAAAGTCTTTGTTTAGTAAGTCCAACATCTTGGCTTCCTCAGGAACAATTTGTATTGACTGTTTTTCTTCTATGTGTGGCTCATACTTTCTCGTTTCTTTGCATGTCTCATCATTTTTTGTTGTTGAAACTGGAAATTTTCGATAATTTAAAGTGGCTACTCTAGAAAATAGATTCTCCCTCTCTTTAGGGATTGTTGTCATTGCTCTTTGTTATTGTTGTTTTTGTTGCTGCTTGTGTTCTTAGTGACTTACCTAAACTAATTCTGTACCATACGTATTCTTTGCCATGTATGACCCCTGCAGTTTCTGGTTGGTTAATTTAGTGATCAGGTATTGATTGGATAGCGATTTCACTAAAATCCTGGAACCAAAATGTCTTCCTGTCTTTGACAAGGACTCTGTGTGCATGTCAGGACATGCCTTTAACATACATCCATTTCCTTTATCACTCTGTCTTAGCATTCTCTCCCTACTTATGCAGAGCTTCATGGTCAGCCAGGTGAGACAGCTTAAGGCCTTCTTAGATTTTTTTCCCTACACATGTGTGTGACCTTCTAGATTCCTATCAATATTTCAGAATTTTTCAAAGCCTCTGAAAAACATCTAACTCCCCAGGGTTTTCTTTCAAAGTTTTTGGTCAACTTGTTTGGACCAATTGTTATTGCCATAGTAATGCCGAACAATCGCTGCTGATTATTTTTTCTTTTTGACAAATGCCCCTGGGCAAAAGCCTGTTCACACTGGGTAATCTCTGAGTCTAGTCAATTAAAGATAAGCCTTGTGTGTACGGTCTTCTAGGGAACTACCGGACAAGTCAAACAGTGACAAGTCAAACAAGTCGAACAGTGACAGTTCTCTGAGAGTGAGGCTTTGAAAGAGCTCCAACCCTGTCTGGCACCTTTAATGGCATTGTATTGTGGGCTGTTGATTTTTCAGGGTACCATGGAGTTGAGAAGAAGGTAATGGAAATAAGGCAAGTTAAAATGTCACAACACCCATTCTTCTTACCATTTGTTTTTCTTGAATAAACAATCCCCTTGTTTCAAGCTTTAGGTTAATTTATAGGGTTTTGAAAAAGTCAGTTTTGGCGATTTTTGCCAATGTTCTCATCGATTTTATGGAGAGGATTTTCAGAGGTTCTCAGTTCACCATTCCATTTGTGTCTTAATATGGTTTTAAGAATCATCGATGTTATTGGTTGGTAGCAATCTCAATATTCTGGGCCAATGAATGATCCTCCTTTATGTGGGAACCTTCCCTTATCCTGCAACTAAGCACCTAGTTATGCAGAAAAATTCATCCTGTCTGACTAATCATATTAATTGAATCCATGCAGACAGTGAAAGAGGTAGTGGATGTCCTATCCAGGTAATTCCCAATTCATAACCTTAACAACACTGGCAATGTTGTATGGCTCCTTAAAAAACTGGCACAAACAATACCGTGTTCATATTGCTTCATCATAAAGGTCATGGTACATGTTACTGAGACTGTATCTGAGCATGGGATTACTTGGGAACTTCCCAGTTTTCTCCTAAATTCTAGATCGTATGAGCTGATGAAGCAGTTTCATCATGCTAATCATTCAGTACTCACTATAAGCCACCTGCTGCCATAAAAAGAGAAATAATATGGGTGTTAGAGGTACCTTTGCCCCATTCTTCAATCCTTGACAATATGTACCCAGCCCTTCTCTTCTGTAGGAATTCTGTAATGAGAGCTTAAGTCCCTGGGGAAGCTGGTGAACAATCTAGTTTTAGAATATCTAGCTTTTCTTAGGATTCAGGTCAATGGATTATACACTGGTGTCTGCCACTTGCAAGCGCCTTTGAACCCTAATGTCCTAATTTGTAAAACATGGAGAATAAGATCCATCACATGGCTTGTGGTGAAGATTAAGTGGGTAATATTTGTAAAAGATGTGAAAGCTATTCTAACATAAGGGCTTAAAATGATGACCTAAAAATCCGTAAATCTGGGTCCCGAGACAATATTGCTGCCAGAAGTCACCAACTTCTACCATGCCTGGTGCATACCTCACAACATTCTGATTTAATTGGCCCTGGATGTGTCCTGAGAATCTGGGATTTTTGAACAGCTCCCCAGGTGATTCTATCATGTAGTTAGGGTAGCTTTACCCTGTTAAGAATAGTTAAAAGAGAAGAAAACTTCAAAATGATAGCTTTCAGATCTCTGTTTATCTCCATGGCTGCAATAGACAGCTTGGGTTTTGCTTCCAGAAGGCTTAAAAAAAGAAACAAAAATCAGTGAATGTGTGAAAATGGTTCTTGAAATAACTCTTAGAGATGCTTGAATCAACGCAAGGGAGAACATGGATGAAAAGACCAGCATGATCCTTCCACTGTTCTGGATTTTCTCTGCTGAAAACTAAATCACCATGTAACCTAGATAAAGCTTTTTTTTTTTTTTTCCTTTAATTCCTTTTCGGGGTTATATTTCCTGTAGCAATTTCTCTCACTGTTGTTAAATACATCAGCAATAACAAACATGTGAACATGTTTCACTAATGCAAAAGAGGAATATGTTTGTGGTGATTACTGAAGACAATATGTGTCCTACACATGGACGATGCAGCCACCTGTACCTCTCCTGTCCCCCAATGAATCTAAGATATTTCTTTATTCCCTTCTCCCTTTGACTCCCTCTGATTCATCTCTGCAGTGTCCTGACCTAACAGTGTAACCTTATAACTGGTAAAGTGAATTTCAGACTGGACAATTCTTCCTCATTATTTTCTTTCTTTCTATTCAGAAAAAAAATATGGAAGCCATGAAGCTTGGGTTCAAACTATTCAAGGATGGATGGATGGATTCCACCTAGGATAATCTCATTCTAAAAATTAAAAAACCCATATATGTTTTTCCCCACACCTGTTGTCAGTAAATGGAGGAGAAATTCAGTGTCTTCTCCAACACTTGGATATAAACTAGTGAAAGCTACACATACCAATTATAATTAGGTATCTGAGGCATCAAGTCTGAGGGATTGCCTGTGACCATATAATTGGAATTTGGGAAACACCACAACTCTAATCAGGTTAATTCTAGAATAATCTCAAGGAGGGAGGGCTTGAAAATGATTGTATTTAATTTAAAGGTTCATAAATACCACATTTTTATTTTCGAGTCTATTTCTTAGAGAATTAAAATCATCTGCTTTGTCCCATTCAGTTCCCTTTTTTGAATTGTTTTTTGCCTGATAGTGTATTGTTGGCCTTATCCTTTATTTTGCTGTATTTAATTTTTGATTTATACTTGCTTGTAATAGCTTTCTTGATTGATTTATTTCAAAATTTCTATACTTTAAAGAAATCCTTTTAAAAGAAGTGAAAATTAGTAATTTCTTTTTTTTTTAACTTTGCTTCCAACCTCCCTATATTCTCTCTCATCCTGCTCCCTGCTCCTTCCCACTCAAAAATACCTGGGAGTATGACTGGAGTTGCATTAAATTGATAGATTTATATTTTTAAAAGAACAAAAAAATTACTGAGGTCAGGCATGTACCAGCCTTCACTGCTAAAGACAGGGGGCATGGTGGTTTTTAACACCTTATATTTACACCATTGCCCCAGGTTATGGGGATGACTGAACACCAACACCAGACAGATGAGGTTGACAGTGATTTATTAATCACCAATACTCGCAGCACAGGGGGCCGGGGGAAGGCGCCACAGGCCACTCAGGGCCACGTAGGTGATCGGCTTAGGAAGAGGGTGAACAAGCAGGGGCTGCAGGAGGCAGGGGCTACAGGAGGCAGGGGCTGCAGGAGGTAGGCTTTGTAGTATCAGGAGAGCCTAGTGCTCTCTGGTTCCCGGGGGGAGGATGTGATTGCTTTGTTGAAAATTCCGCAGGCTGTCAGGGAACCAAAACCTGCCTCTCAGGTATAAGCAGGAACTGCGCCTGGTCCTCCTGAAAAGGAGGGCTGTTTGGCTAGGTGACCTTATCTATGGGAGCAAAATGGGGAGGAGAACTTGTGGTGAGGCCACTTGAGGCTCTCCCAGTTTTCCCCAGGTGTGAAGGCAGTACATAATATTGGACCTTAATTTTGAGCTGTGTACACTGACGCTGGTCATTTGCATCTTTTTCACAAAATTCCCTAATGCTGCAGTTCCTTTGTCCTTGTTGCAGAGGCCTCATACCAGTGCACATGGAAACTATGTGCTGCACTGGACACCAGGTGCAGGCTTTGCTCAACGCTCCAGTGCTGGTTAATGCCCCCTTGGAATTCTGAATGTGACTCCAAGCCAAGTTATAGACTTAAAGGAATACAGCATATGGAAATGAGACCGTAGTCTCGTTTGTCTTAGATACTGTCATTGTATGGGAAGAATGTAGTTTGACCCATCCCTCATTTTCCTTTCCCAGAAAAATGACTCAGGGAAGACATGGGCAAGAATCTGATCTTTTTACCCTACTGCTTTCTACTTGGAAGTAAAAAGGAAGAAGACTCTGTTTTTTCTTCCTGCCTCTTCTACATTCTAGTGAGTATCTTTAAAAGTATAAAATCAGACCAATTAGGTTAATAAAATTTACAAATTTTAAATTTTAGAAAATTATATCTCATGACAAACCCAGGCTTTTAAAAACCTTTATATTGTTAAAGACTCAAAAATCCTATTCTGAATCCTATTCCGTAAACTGCATATTTATTCCTCCTTCTTCTTTGTGCCACAATCCCAAACCACCACAGGAGAAAAGGAGGAAGTCACGTAAAAGGAAACACAACAGGGATAACATATTAACACATTTAAATATTGATATGTATAATATACTCATATGTATGAGCAGACATTCCAAAAGAATATAGACCAAATTGTTAACAGTGCTTGTATCTGTGGAAAAGAAACAGAAGGGGATGGAGGAACATTCATTTTTAACTGTATCTAGCATTATGTTATCTAGATATTTTAAAAATAGTTCTCACTTCTTCTATGTAAATAATCATCTAAAATATAAACATTTAGCTCGAATTTTTATCATGTTCTTTGATTTCTGTCTTGAATCCATCCTTGCTCCTTCCTTTGGTTCATGACTATAGTTTTATGGTTTCCTTTGATTTGCCTTTGGTTCACGGTATTTATTTTTATTGCTCCTGTTCAGTGATTACATGCTTTGAATTCTGTAAGTGATTGAAGTGGAATCACATTATTTGGGTATTTAACTTAGGCAAATTCAACTATGAGTCTCGAAAGAGAGAGCGAGAGAGAATGAATTCTTTTATTTTCTTACTTGCCTTCCTAAGAACTTTTCCTTAATCCCCAAAAAGCAAAGAAAGCTATCACGTGAAACATACAAAACAATGAAATTTAAAAATTACGTTTTTGGCTGGGCGCAGTGGCTCATGCTTGTAATCCCAACACTTTGGGAGGCCGAGGCAGGTGAATCATGAGGTCAGGAGTTTGAGTCCATCCTGGCCAACACAGTGAAACCCCGTCTCTACCACAAATACAAAAATTAGCTGGGTGCGGTGACAGGCGCCTGTAATCCCAGCTACTCAGGAGGCTGAGGCAGGAGAATCGCTTGAACCCGGGAGACGGAGGTTGCAGTAAGCCGAGATCACACCATTGCACTACAGCCTGGGCGACAGAGCTAGACTCCTTCTCAAAAACCAAAGAAAAAAAAAATCACGTTTTTGAACTTTAGGTACTTAAGTTGTGGTAATTTAAGGTGACTTACTTTTTTTTTCAGGGCAAATTTAACTATACACTTTTCCTTTTTTAACCTTTTGCACTGATTTCAGATGCGTGATCACTGCAGCATCTGAGGCAATTTCTTATAATCCTGAAGGCTTCAAAAGCCCTTTTAAAAACCTATTTCTCTCATTTTTCAAGCCAAGGCTGAGATGTAATCTTTCCTACCTCATGTATGTGAGGCACACATTTAGAAAACAAAGGAATGACGGGGCTGGATTCAGAGGGCCTGGCAGAGGATGTATTGGACCTTTGCGTATCCGCCTCTGTGTGTCTGGACAAAGATGCTCCTTTTTCAAGGCAAGATGAGACACATGGTCTTCATTAAGGCTCCCCAGTGTCCTCAGGAAAATAGTAATTGTGCTGACCTGTCTGCCCCGCCAACATCACCTATTTACTTCAGATCTAGCATGAAAATATTGTACTATAGTTTACTACATAGATTCATGCCTCAGCCTTTTTGAGAGCAGAGAGTTAATATTTTATGTATTATCTTTAAATTCAACTCCAAACAGTGCTTTGAATGTTAGGGGACTGGAAGAATATTTCTGGATAAGGGAGTTATATACTGAATAAATGAGGAAGTAAATTAATGACAGGAAGTGAATGACACTCTTTTATCAAGTCTAAGTTGCAAATATTTTCACATTCTGAATTCTTGGAAATCAGAATGCATTTCAGAATCAATGACATGTCATGGTTTATTTAGAAATTTTTCTTATTTCTTAATGGCCTATAAAACAATGATGCAACTTATAATTGAAGACATCTTAGATTTGGTAAAATACTACACACTTTGGTGTGTGATAATCATTCTCAAATTAGTCCTTTTAGATAAATATCATGTTTAACATGGGCATGTATCCCATTTTCGTCTCAAATAAGCAGCTAATTACAAGCATATTCACTCAACGAAGAACTGATTTTCAATTTAGACCTGCATTTCTGAAAGTTGTAGATTTTCTCTTGTGTGGGATTACAGCATTCTCTTTTTTCTAAAATAATTTTTTTCTGTTTTTAAAATTAATACATTTTTGTTGCTCAAAACAAGACTAAGAACAAAACAAAAAAGTCTAAAGTTGGAAACACAAGCCTCACCATTTTATCTTCTTCCAGATACCTGTGTGTATATGTATTATGCATGTCTGATATTTAAAAAATAAGATTATATTGTGCATGCTATTGTGCCATACGGAGGTATATAGTGTATTGTTTTTATAATAGTAAAAATAGCAATGAGCTGTTATCCATCAATAGAGTGATTACATCAATTATGATACAGTGGAAACTAAGGGGGCCATTAAGAGTGATGACTTAGAGCAGCATTGAGCACATGATAATGTTTCAGGCATTACACTAAGTGATTTATATGTATCACTTCTTTCAATTCTTAGAGCAATTTCATTTTATTTCCATTTTTTGGATGGGGACCTGGACCCTTTCTTCTGTATCAGTAATTCTCAGTGAGGGTGATTGGCAAAAAGTAACCTGGGATGTGAATTGTACTTATTTATCCGAGGCAGAGCAGGGAGAAAGGAGGCCAGAGAAGTGCTACAAAGAAGAATCACACTTCACAAGATGAGGAAGGTTGTTTTTCTCAAAACAAAGAGATGAAAGTGTACACATAAGCAAGGTTACAACTGGCAGATAGAAATTAATTACATGAATGCTGAGTTCCTTTTATGTTGCAGTTAAAAACAAACATCTCTCCTACCTTCTTCTTAACTATCTGATTATTTGAGTTCAAAATTTGAAGACAGACAAACCTGAGTTCAAACCCAAGCTTGGCTTGCTGTTCATCTCCTTGGGACCTCGGCAAAGTCACACCAATTTGTAATTTTGCATTTATGAATTGAAGATGTGTTTCCTGGGGGGTACTAAAAGGGTGACATGATTTCTCATGCAGTGTCCAGTTCAATGCCCATCCCAAAATGGTTCCTCTAATACTGATTTTTAATTTAAAAATTTCCAAAGCATACACATATTCATAGCAGCATTGTTCACAGGATCCAAAAGTTAGAAGCAACCCAAGTGTTCAGAGATGACTGAACTGAGAAAGAAAATATTATATAGACAGATGATGGAATATTACTCAGTCACGAAAAGGTAGGAAATTCTGAACCAGGCTACACCATAAATACCTTGAGTATACTATGCTAAGTGCAATAAGCCAACCACAGAAGACAAATACTGTATGATTTCACTTACATGAGGTACCTAGAGTAGTCAAATTCATAGAGACAGAAAGTGGAACGGTGGTTGCCAGGTGCTTGGGCGAGGGAGGAATAGGGAGTTATTTAATGGATGTGAAGTTTCAGTTTTGCAAGATGGAAAGAGTAGTGGAGATTGGTTACACAACAATGTAAATGTATTTAACTGTATGAACTATACACTTAAAATGGTTAAGATGGTCAATTTTTTGTTATGTGTATTTTATCACAATTAAAAGGAAAAAATTACAAAACAGTTGAGGCTTATTATATACCTAAAAAAACTATTTTATTATGTGTATGTTAATGAGATAAACCATAGTAGGTACATCTCTCTTTTTTTTCTTTTTTGCCTTTTATGCATCACAAATTGAAAAAGGCATGATGTCTCCCACTACTATTGTGGCTTTATCAATTTCTATTTATATTCCTAGTATTTTATGTTATATAGTTCAACACCATTTTATTTTGTCTGTAGAGGTGTATAACTGTCTTCTCTTTGTTGTGTTTGTATCTTTGACACTGTCACCTGTCAAATGTTTTTGTGCTTGCCTGCTATATCTTTGCCTACTGTTTTCCTTTTAATTCTATGATTTTGCTTTAACATACCTTTTAAAAAACATATAGGTCAAATTTGTTTTCTTGCCCACACAGAGAGTTTTGTCATCTGATAGTTTTCATACTTACATGTGTATTTTCAGAATTGATGTGTTTTGTCCTTTTTAATACTTACTGATTTAGATGCTTAATTACTCTTTTGCTCTGCCCTCTTGCTAATGGGTTAGGTTATTTTTTCTTTCAACACTTTAATGATTTCGAAAAATTGCATCTCACGTTTATTTTCCAAGTGGTTACCAAAACGTAGCCATTATTCCATTGGGGTTGTGAACTGCTGAAATTCTTTCTTTATTAGTTAAAATAATTCTATAAAGGAAATTTTCTCTTATCAAGTATTTGTTCTGAGGCAAAGTTTGTATAACAAAGGATGAATGCTTGTATCTTTCCCTGACTCACCCATTTTCATAATAATGAGTTAGTTCCCTAGCAGCCTCCAAAGATGAACAAGACTTTTTTAAGAGTCTCATGATCTACTGACTGAGTTAGCCTGGCCGAATGCCTTTCTAAAGTGTTATCATGAACAGATGGATTTAAATCTATTTGGTGTCTTTCAGCCTATTGCAGTTATTATTTATATGTTGCTCAAATTTTCCCATCTTTGTCTGGTAAGAGGCACTTCAAATTGGCTTCTGAGGTTTTCTAATATGATCTTGTTTTCTGGGATTGTTTGGAGAGTGGCAAATAAGATGTTGAAGAGATAGGAAGGGGGGAAGATCACTGTGTCATGGCTAATTGTTTTGATATCATCCTGAGGGCAATGGGAAGCCACAGAAGAGATTTAAGCAAGGGGTGACTTGCAGCAGAACCAGAGTGGAATTGTAGATGGATTTTGCAGAAATCCATCACCAAAATAGAGTCTAGGACACATGATCAGATCCCACAAACCTGTGCAGTTTGGACAAAGACAGAATATATTTTTATTAACTTTCTAAGCATCTCCTAACAAAGTGGAAACTTTAAAGGTGCACAAGTTCTTTTACCAACTGTTATCTAGGGCAGTGCCACTCAAAGTGGGGTCTGTGAACCAGAGTGTCTCTGTGAACTACATGCCACTGATGTGCCCTGTGATAAATTTAGAAATTGCGAGTGTTAGAACTTTTATAGAATCTGACACAATGAATAATTTTATGTCTATTTCAACTAAAATTTTTAAAAGGTTTATTTCATATTTTTAAATTTCATTTTTCTAATAATTTACTTTTGTTATATTTTTTCAAAATAATTGGTCAGTGATTAATGAGGGGGGAATTCTACTTTCTTCTACAGACTTTGAGAAGCACTGATGTAGAAGACATTCTAATATCTCCTGACTGCACCAAATTGGGAGCCTATAGTTAATTGTGTAGTTAATTGTATTCCAAAATATTCATTTGGAAGTCATTTGGTAAGAAATTAACGTATAAAAAAAGGTTATGCTAGCAAATAACAGATGAAATGTAAAAGCAATTATCTTTGCAGCATAGCATGCATTTATAGTCATTGTTAAGTAATTCTGTGTCTTAGATTACAAACTTGAAATTGCAGAAGAGCAAAATGCCACATATGTGATGCCCAGATAGTATCCGTTCCACAAACACAATTCAACCTGCTTGTTTTTATACACACACATGGAAAATGTATTCCACTAGCATAAATTATGTATACAGATGAAAATGTGTATTCACTCTTCTTAATAGCCCTTATAAATCTGACACACCCCTGCCTGAAATATTTCCAAGAAATGCATGTGGTAGAAAACATAATTAATCAGGGTCCATTTTTGTCAACCTCCAGGAATCAGGGCAAAGCCAAGTCATTGATTTCGCTGCATTTGAAAGGCTGTTTGGTATATCAGCCTTGTTAGTATAGTTGAAAGTACCTATTAACAGGCTAGAAGCTTGGCTGGCTCTAGGAAAAAAATTAGAAGATTTAGTAGTGCTGGTATAGAGTTGTCAGACTGCCTGTGATGAAAAAACTCACTTTGGGGAACCGCCATTTAAGTTTGTCCCAATTTCTCCTCTGAAAATATGTTCAACAACACACAGATGGTGAAGACTCAGGGAAAAGTGTGCCCATGACACATTCTGATTTCCTTATCCACCAGAGAAAGAAAATGCACTGGAGAGATTTTACTCTCCAAAAAGTTAAATTTCATATAATTATTTGAAGACTACATATATTAATGGAATTAAATATGGTAATTTTCCCAAAGTTTACAGGATACTATAGTGTTCTTGGGAAAAACACAGCACATCACTCCTTCAGCAGGAGATGAAGTCTCTTATCTTCATAGAGAGCTCAGAAAGCATCTATTAGAAGGACACTGGATCCACTGGTCTAAGCCATATGCTATCCTCTATTTAGAAAGACTACAGGATACTACAATGTTCTTGGGAAAAACACAGCACATCACTCCTTCAGCAGGAGATGAAGTCTCTTATCCCCATAGAGAGCTCAGAAAGCATCTATTAGAAGGACACTGGATCCACTGGTCTAAGCCATATGCTATCCTCTATTTAGAAAGACTACATGATAAATCAATGTACACACTCATTATATCATGATAAAAACTCAGTGAAGTGGCTTTATCATGCATAAGTCAAACCACCAATTGCATGATTCTTTTCTTTTCTCTTTTCAGTCCCCTGTTACATGATCATAGTACTGCCTGTTCCCCATGCATTATCTCATTAAATTACACAATGACCTAGAGTTTCAAACTGGATCCTTTCTGTAACAAATATCAGACACTCAACTGTCTTACAAAATAAGGAATTTTATTGGTTTTCTTATTAGGAGTCCTGAGGTCGACTGGGTTTTAGGATTGATATAAACAAACCTCCACTTACCTCTGTCTTAGCACTTCTTGTCTTTAACCAAAGGTTGAGTTTCCTCATTGTCTCAAGACAGCTATTAAAATGCATAAGGTACCTTGGCTTTTTTAAGCAGAGACAGAAGGATGACCCTCTCATCCCTTTCAAGAATAAGGAATTTTCCTAAAATATTGTTGGCCAGAATTGAATTCCTCACTCCATTTTTGAGTAAATAATTGGAGAAAGGGATGGAGTGACTATAAAAATGTCTTTGAAAAGAATAATTTTAAAATGCTTTCTAGGTTCAAAGATTACATTAAATAAATACAGTTTATGATAAGAAACACACAGACACATATTCATACACATATCAACCAAAGAATACTTATCTTTGCTATATTCTCTTCCCTTCCTTTTTATTCTGTTGTAACCAAATTAGTTTTAGATGAATTCTGGTTATACACATTCTGGTTTAATAACTCCCATTTTTAAATGCAGCTTTTCTTTGTAGACTAGATGCTGAAAACATCCGAAAGTCGGTATGCTAAACATCTGGAAACAGATTGATATTTGAGATATTGAATAGTTTTAACTGAAACCACAGGAGTGAATTATTCATCAAAAGTGCATAAAGATAATAAACAAGCTTTTAAAACTGTAAAAATATATGCAACTATTAAATTTGAAAATATAATGAAAATATAAAATTTTAAAAAAGAATCAAAATCAATAACTTCTCAAAACAGAAAGCACCATGCCTAGATGGATTCACTGGTGAATTCTACTAAACATTTAAGGAATGAATGATACCAATTATCTATAATCTGTTTCAGAGGATAGAAATAGAGGGAATACTTTCTAAGTCATTCTGTGAGGTAGACATTATCTGAGTGGCAAAACCTGACAAAGATATTACAAGAAAAACAAAAATCCTGAATGGTACTACCTAGATTTTCTTCTAGGGTTTTTATGGTATTAGGTCTAACATTTAAGTCTCTAATCCATCTTGAATTAATCTTCGTA
>NW_012114844.1:1242260-1242699 GCF_000951035.1 Colobus angolensis palliatus | reverse complement strand
AAAAAAATGTAAAAAAAAAAAAAAGAAAAACAAAAATCTATAGACCAATATTTCTCATGAAGGTATTTGCAAAAATCCTTCATAAAATATCATTTGAATTCAACAACATATGAGATGAGTTATACATCATCACCAAGTGAGATTTATTGCAGGTATATAGGCTGGTTCAACTTTCAAAAATTAGTTAATGTAATCTATCATATCAACAGGCTAAAAATGAAAAATCACATAATCATATTATTAGATGTGGAAAAGCATTTGACAAAATCCAACACCAATTCATGATTTAAAAAAACACCTTTTGATAAACTAGAGATAGAGGGAAATCTCCTGAACTTGAAAAAGAATTTCTACAAAACCCACAAGTAACTAATGACAAAAAACTCAAAGCTTTCCTGCTAAGATCAAGAAAAATGCAAATATGTCTCCTCTCACCTCT
>NW_012114844.1:1226983-1235901 GCF_000951035.1 Colobus angolensis palliatus | reverse complement strand
TAAAGCGCAGTATTGGGGTGGGAGTTACCCGATTTTCCAGGTGTTGTGTGTCTCAGTTCCCCTGGCTAGGAAAAGGGATTCCCTTCCCCCTTGAGCTTCCCAGGTGAGGGGATGCCTCGCCCTGCTTCAGCTCTCACTGGTCAGGCTGCAGCAGCTGACCAGGACCGATTGTCCGGCACTCCCTAGTGAAATGACCCCAGTACCTCAGTTGAAAATGCAGAAATCACCGGTCTTCTGTGTCCCTCGCGCTGGGAGTTGGAGACTGGAGCTGTTCCTATTTGGCCATCTTGCTGCACCCAGGCCCAAAAAACCTCTTAAAACTAGTAAGTGATTATAGTAAGCTTGAAGGATACAAGGTTTATATACAAAAGTTAATCACTTTGCTATATCCCAGCAATGAGCAAATGGAATTTAAAATTTTTAAAATTATTTCATTTATTTTAGCACTTCCAAAAATGAAATACCTAGGCATAAATCTTTAAAATCGTACCATATCTATATGGTAAAACTACAAAATTCTGATGAACAAAGTCAAAGAACTAAATAATAGAGAGATATTTTATGCTCAAAGATAATGGATAGTAAAATTCAGTATTATGAAGATATCACTTCTTTCCAACTTGATCTATAGATCCAATATACTCCCCATGAAAATCCCAGAAAGTTATTATGTGGATATTGAAAAACTAATAAGAAAGTTTATATAAAAATGCAAAAGACTCACAATAGCCAACAAAATATTGAAGGAGAACAAAACTGAACAACCAAAACCACATCACTTCAAGACTTACTATAAAGCTGCAGTAATCAAGGCATTATGGTATTGGTATAAAATAGATGAATAAATCAATAGAACAGAAAAGAGAGCTCAGAAGTAGACCTAGATAAATATAATCAACTGATGTTTGAAAAAGGAGCAAAGGCAATACTATAAACAATAGATAAACTTTGAACAAATGGCGCTGGTGCAGCTGGACATTCACATACAAAAACATGAATCTTAACACATAGACCTTACACTCTTCATAAAAGCAAACCCAATATAACTTGTTGACCTAGATGTAAAATGAAAAAAATGTAAAACTTCTAGAATGTAACATAGGAGAAAACCTAGATTAACATAAATATGGTGATGACTTGTTAGATGCAACACCAAAGGCATGATCTATGAAATAAATCACTCATATGCTGGACTTCATGAAAATTACAAACTTCTGCTCTGTGAAAAGAATGAGAACAAGCCATAGAGTTGGAGAAAATATTTGCAAAGACACATTTGATAAAAGATTGTTTCCAAAATACATAAAGAGCTCTTAAGACTCAACAATAAGAAAATGAACAACCTGATTTTACAAATGAGCAAAAGACTAAACAAATACCTCTCCAATGAAGATGGCAAATAAGCATATGAAAACATGATCAAATCATATATCATAGGGGAAATGCAAATTAGAATAATAATGAGATACCAGTGCACATCTTTTACAATGGCCAAAATCCAGAACACTGGCAACACCAAATGCTGATGATGTGGAGAAACAGGAACTCTCATTCATTGCTGGTAGAAATGTAAAATGGTACAACCACTTTGGAAAACAGTTTGGCGATTTGTTGCAAAACTACTTTTAATTCTTGGTATTTACCCAAAGGAGTTAAAAACTTACGTCCACACATAAACCTGAGCGCAATATTTGTAGCAGCTTTATTCATAACTGCCAAAACTTGCAAACAGTTAAGATATTCTTCACTTGCATTTCACTAATTATCAGGGAAACCCAAATTAAAACCACAATGAGATACCACCTTGCTCTTGCAAGAAGGGCCATAATTTAAAAATTTAAAAAGTAGATATTGGTGTAGATGTGGTGAAAAGGGGAACATTTTTACATTGCTGGTGGGAATGAAAACCAGTACAACCACTACAGAAAACAGTATGGAGATTCCTTAAAGAATGAAAAGTAGAACTACCATTTGATCCAGCGATCCCACTACTGGGAAGGATGGGAGGGTTTGAGAGATAAATGACTATACATTGGATACAGTGTACTCTGCTCAGGTGACAGGTGCAGCAAAATCTCAGAAATCCCCACTAAACAACTTATCCATGTAACTAAAAACCACCTGTTCCCCAAAACAATTGAAATTTTTATAAAAAACAAAAACAAAAAAAGAAAAAATAAGTCTAATTTTTCATTGACTGTCATTATTTTCCTTTTGGTGGTGGGATATAGGTAACAGTGGGTTTATGGGAAGCAAGTACAGATGGCCCTCGCCTTACAATAGTTTGACTTATGATGTTTTGTGATTTTACAATGGTGAAAAATTGATATCTCTTTAGTAAAACCATAATCCAAATTTTGAATTTTGATCTTTTCCCATGCTAGTGATATGTAGTACAATACTCTCTTGCAATGCTGGTCAGTAGCAGCCAGCCACAGCTCCCAGTCTGCCACAGCTCCCAGTCTGCCACACAATCACGAGGATAAACAACCAATACTCTATAGTATACTGGGTTGTCAGATGATTTTACCCAACTGTAGGCTAGTGTAAGTGTTCCAAGCATGTTGAAGGTAGGCTAGGCTAAGGTATATTTTTCAGTAGGTTAGATGTACTGAATGCATTTTCTTCTTTTTTTTTTTTAGACAAAGTCTTGCTCTGTCACCAGGCTGGAGTGCAGTGGCTCAATCTCAGCTCACTGCAACCTCTGCCTCCTGGGTTCAAGTGATTCTTCTGCCTCAGCCTCCAGAATAGCTAGGACTATAGGCATGCACCACCATGCCCAGCTAATTTTTGTATTTTAGTAGAGATGGGTTTTCACCATGTTGGCCAGGATGGTCTTGATCTCTTGACCTCATGATCCACTCACCTTGGCCTCCCAGAATGCTGGGATTACAGGCATGAGCCACCATGCCCAGCCTATATACTCTATTATTCCAACAATATGACATTCTGGAAAAAATAAAACCATGAACACAATAAAACAAAAATCAGTAGTTACCAGGAGTTGGGGAGGTGAAAGGGAGAACGGAGCACATAAGATTTTCAGAGCAGGGAAAATATTGTGTAGGGATGCTATAATGATGAATTTATTTTTCCAATTTATATTTGTCCAAACCCATAGAATATATAACACTAAGATTCACCCTCAACATAATCTACAAATTTGGGGTGATTACGATGTGTCATTGTAAGTTCGTTGGTTATAACAAAGGAACCATTCTGGTGGAGGATTTTGATGATGGGGAAGGCTATGCATATGTGGGGTCAGGAGATATAAAAGAAATCTCTGTATCTTCCTCTTAATTTTTGTGTGAGCCTACAACTGATTCAAAACAATTAAGTCTTAAAAAGAAGAATGCATAGCTGGATGTGGTGGCTCATGCCTGTAATCCCAGCACTTTGGGAGGCCGAGGCAGGAGGATCACCTGAAGTCAGGAGTTTGAGATCAGCCTGGCCAATATGGCAAAGCCCTGTCTCTGCTAAAAAATACCAAAATTAGCCAGGCGTAGTGGCATGTGCTTGTAGTCCCAGCTACTTGGGAGGCTGAGGCAGGAGAATTGTTTGACCCCAGGAGGTAGAGGTTGCAGTGAGCTGAGATCGCATCACTGCACTTCAGCCTGGGCAACAGAGCCAGACTCTGTCTCAAAGCAACAACAACAAAAGAAGAAGAATCGAATCCAAGAAGTAGGAAATTTAAACAAGCAAGAGAAAAGATTGTAAATCTAATTATTATATCTACTGTTACCATTAAAAAGTACATCCGACCCAAATAGATTTGTGGTTATTATATTTAACTTTTAAAGAAACAACTCCAATATTATTTAAACCATACCTACTTCAACATAATAAAGGCCATATATGATAAGCTCACAGCTAACATCATATTCACTGGTGGAAAACTGAAATCTTTTCCTGTAAGATCAGGAGCAAGAAAAGGACAAGGATGTTCACTTTTGCTACTTCTGTTCAACATAATACTTGAAGTTCTAGCCAGAAAAGAAAAAGTAATAAAAGGCATCCAAAGCAGAAAGGAAGAAGTAAACTTAACAATTATGTACTGTATAACCTTTCTGCCCATGACAGATGACATATACAATAGTGATCCAACAGGATTATAATGGAGCTGAAGAATTTCTGTCACTTACTGACATCTTGATGATCCTGACCCTGTGTAGGTGTAGATTAATGTGTATGCTTGTGTATTCATTTTCAACAAAAAACATTTTAAAAGTAAAAAAAAATAACTTTTTAAAATAGAAAAAAAACTTATAGAATAAGCGTATAAAGAAAAATGTTTTTGTACAGCTGTAGAATGTATTTTGAGTTTGAGCTGTTATTACAAAGGGAGTCAAAAAGTATTTTTTAATATTTAAAAGTTTATAAAGTAAAAAAGTGACAGTAAGCTCAGGTTATTTATTTTTGAAGAAAAAAATTTTCTGTAAGTTTAGTATTGTCTAAGTGAACAGTGTTTGTCAGGTCTACAGTAGTGTGCAGTAATGTCCTGGGCCTTCACATCCACTTACCACTCACTCTGACTCACCCAGAGCAGCTTCAGCGCTGCATACTCCGTTCATGGCAAATGCCCTATACAGGCATCCAAAGCATCCAAAGTGCCCTATACAGATGTATCATTTTTTATCTTTTATACTGTAATTTTCTATCTTTATGTATGTTTAGATATACAAATATTTACCACTGTATTGCCTACAGTAACATACTGTACAGATTTGTAGCCTAGGTATAATAGGCTATATTATACAGCCTAGGTGTATAGTAGGCTATGTATACGATATGGGTTTGCGTAAGCACACTCTGTGTTTGCACAATGATGAAATCACCTAACAACACATTTCTCAGAAGGTATTTCTGTCATTAGGCAATACATGACTGTATCTCTGTTTGCAAGGTAACAGTAGCTTATGCATAGAAAACATGAAAGACTCTACCAAAAAAAAAAAGCCTCTTAGAACTAATAAATAAATGCGGTAAAGTTGCAGGGTACAAAAGCAACACACAAACTTCAATTACATTTTTATACACTAACAAGGAATATCTGAACAGGAAATTAAGAAAGCAGTCCTATTTACAATAGCATCCAAAAAAAGTAAAATACTTAGATATGAACTTAACCAAGAAGGTGAAAGGCTTGTACACTGAAAACTGATGAAGCAAATTAATGAAGACACAAATAAATAGAAAGATATATGATGTTCATGGATCGGAAGACTTAATATTGTTAAATTTTTCATACTATCCAAAGTGATCTCTATATTCAATGCTATCCCCATCAAATCCCAATAACATTTTTTTTTTACAGAAATAGAAAAAAAAAATCCTAAAGTTTGTATGGAACCACAAAAGTCCCCAAATAACCAAAGAGAAAAAGTACAAAGCTGAAAGCATCACACCTCCAGATTTCAAAATATAACAAGCTACAATAATCCGAACAGCATGACACTGGCATAAAAGCAGATATATAAACCAATGGAATAGAACAACACAATAATAACATAATAATTTGTAGCATAGTGTATGAATGAATATCCTACATTATTGTACGAAAATAATATGGTAAAAATGAATACATTAGAATTATATTTAAGAATACATATTAACTATAAAAGCATGATGTGGAAACAAAAAGCAAGTTGCAGAGTATATACAGTTTGATAGATTTACATGGAATTTAAAATTAAGGAGACAATGTTATATATGGTTTATTTGTACAAGGAGAAACCCAGATGGGAAGGATACACACTAACTTCAGGACAGGAGTTACCTCTGTGGAAGAGGAGAAGCAGGATATGCAATGGAATTACAGCTTCAACTCCATTAGTAATGTTTTATCTCTTAAAAAATACATGGAAAAATTTTTGATGTGTTAAATCTTGATATAGATTTCTGAAAATTCACTATATTATTCTCTGTCTTTTGAATGCTTGAAATATTTTGTAATAAAAATACATTTTTGAAGAGTAAGTTTAGATTCACTTGGCTTGTTTATTAAGCCATGAGGTTTGTTTCTTTCAGCCCCTGGTTTTCTACATTTACTTTAAAAAATTATATCTTTATTAAAGTAACAAAACAACAAAAACCATTATTTAGACAGAAGCTGAACTGTGATACCTAATCAATTAATTGGGACATAGGCATTGTTTCATTTTGAATAAATTCTCTGGAGCACCTGAAATATAATTCACTCTCATAAAGTGAAAATTCCTTTTTTTTTTTTTTTTTGAGACGGGGTCTCACTCTGTCACCCAGGCTGGACTGCAGCAGCATGATCTCTGCTCACTGCAACCTTTGTCTCCCAGGCTCAGATGATCCTCCCATCTCAGCCTTCCAAGTAGCTGGGACTACTGGTGTGCACCACCACACCTAGCTAATTTTCCCAATTGTTTTGAAGTCAAATAGGACCAGAATTAAAATGACTCCAACATTTGCTAACTGAATGAAGAGATCACTGAGAAAATTCTTTTAACAAATTGATCTTGATTTTTCAAAGGTTAACATGATTTATCATAATTTGAGGGTTATCGTGAAGACTAAACACAATGTAAGTTAAATGCCTAGTACAGTGCTTAGTGGATATTTAGCACCAAAATATAGTGATAAATATAATAATAGCAAATATTCACTGAGAATATAAATTCATTAATAAGTTCCTACATCTTTGTGTGCATTATTGCATTTAATCTTTTTAAATTTTGTTTTTGATATGTATTTGTACATATTTATGGGGTACATGTGAAATTTTGTTACATATATAGAATGTGTAATGATCAAGTCAAAGTACTTAGGTATCCAATGCCTGAGTATTTATCATTTCTATGTGTTGGGTACGTTATAGGTCTTCTAGCTATTTTGAAAAATATATTAATACATTGTCGTTAACTATAGTCACCCTATTCTGCTACCAGACATTAGAACGTATTCTTTCTATCTAGTTGTATGTTTGTACTCATTAACCAACCTTTGTATCTCCTGCAGTTGCCACCCATGCACCCTTCCCTGTTACTGGGATCAATTATTTCATTTTATATCTTCATGTGTTCAAAATTTTAACTCCCATATATGAATGAGAACATGTGATATTTGTCTTTCCGTGCTTGGCTTATTTCAGTTAACATAATGACCTCTGGTTCCCTCTATGTTGCTGAAAATGACATGATTTCATTTCTTATTGTCACATAGCATTCCATTGTGTACACAGGCCACATTTTCTTTATCCATTCATCCATTGATAGACACTTGGGTTGATTTAATCTCTTTGCTATTATGAGCAGTGCCGCAATAAATATGCAAATACAGGTATCCCTTTGATATATTGATTTCTTTTCCTTTGGATATTTACCCAGTAATGGGGTTGCTAGATTGGATGGTAATTCTATTTTTAGTTTTGTGAGAAATCTCCATATTGTTTTTCATAGTGGTGTACTAGTTTACTTTCCTCCAACAGTCTATGAGACTTCCTACTTTTCCCATTTCCTCACCAATATCTTATTTTTTTGTCTTTTTAAGGATAACCATTCTAACTGGAGTAAGCCAGTACCTCCTTGTGGTTTTGATTTGCAATTCCCTGATGGATAGTGATGTCGGACATCTTTCCATATCCCTGTCAGTCTTCTTTTGAGAAATATCTATTCATGTCCTATGCTCATTTTTAATGGGGTTAGTTCTTTTTTACCATTGAGATGTTTGAGTTTCTTGTATATTATGGATATTATTTCTCTGTAAGATGAGTAGTTTGCAAATATTTTCTCCCATTAAAGAAGTTGTCTTTTCACTCTGTTGATGGCTTTTTTTTTTTTTCTGTGCAAAGGCTTTTTAGTTTAATATAGTCCCATTTGTCTATTTTTGGTTTTGTTCCCTGTGCTTTTGATTGCTTAGCCATAAAAATATTTGCCTAGATCAATGTCCTAAAGAGTTTTATCTGTGTTTTTCTTTTAGTTGTTTTATAGTTTTGGGTTTTACATGTAAGCCTTTAATCTATCTTGAATTGATTATTGAGTGTGGTAAGAGATAGAAATCTAGCTTTATTCTTCTGCATATGATTATCCAATTTTACCAGCATCATTTATTGAAGAGGTTATCCCTTCCTTAATGTATTTTTTTAATCCTTCAAAAAGGTTTTTATTTTTTAAAATGAAACAAAATTTAAATATATTTAGTGGGCTAATAAGTGCAGATTTCTTACGTGTGTATATTGTGTAGTGATGAAGTTTGGGCTTCTAGTGTACTCATCACCCAAATAGTGAACATTGTACCCAGTCGATAATTTTCAACAGTCCTACCCACTCCCACCCTCCCACCTTTTGTAGTTTCCAATGTCTGTTATTCCATTCTGTATGTCCATCTGTACCCCCTGTTTAACTTCCCCTTATAAGTGAGAACATGTGGTATTTTACTTTCTGTTTATGAGTTACTTCACTTAGGATAATGGCTTCTAGTTTCATCCATGTTGTTGCAAAAGCATGATTTCATCCTTTTTTTTATGAGAGAGGAATATTCTATGGTGATACTATTAATAGTGCTGCAATAAACATACAAGCATAGGTATCTTTTTGATATAATTATTTCTTTCCCTTTGGGTATATACCTAGTAGTAGAAGTGCTGGGTTGAATGGTAGTTGTATTTTTAATTCTTTGAGAAATCTCCATATTGTTTCCATAAAGGTTGTACTAACTTACATTCCCACCAACAGTGTATAAGCATGTCCTTTTCTCCACATCCTCACCATCTGTTGTTTTTTGATGTTTTAACAATAGCCATTCTAGGTGGTATAAGATGATATCTCATTGTGGTTTTATTTGCAGTTCTCTGATAACTTGTAATGTTGAGCATTTTTCAGGTCTGTTTGCTTGTACATCTTCTTTTGCAAAATCTTATTTCATGTCCTTTGCCCACTTTTTAATGG
>NW_012114844.1:1221631-1226728 GCF_000951035.1 Colobus angolensis palliatus | reverse complement strand
TTCTTTCTTTCTTTCTTTCCTTGGCAGAGTCTCACTCTGTCTCCCAGGCTGGAGTGCAGTGGTGCAATCTCCACTCACTGCAATCTCCGCCTCCCGGGCTCCAACAATTGTCCTGCCTCAGCCTCCCGTGTAGCTGGGATTACAGGCACGTGCCACCATGGCTGGCTACTTTTTGTATTTTTAGTAGTGACAGGGTTTCACCATGTTGGCCAGGTTGGTCTTGAACTCCTCACCTTAGGTGATCCACCTGCCTTGGCCTCCCAAAGTGCTGGGATCACAGGCATGAGCCATTGTACCCGGCTGTTATATTGTTTCTTTTGCTGTGCAGAAGTTTTTTAGTTTAATTAAGCCATATTTGTGTATTTTGTTGTTGTGTTTGCTTTTGATGACTTGGTCATAAATTCTTTACCTAAGCCGACATGCTGAATAGGTTTCCCTAGATTTCTTCTGGTATTTTTATATTTTCAGGTCTTACATTTAGATAATTAATCCACCTTAAGTTTTTTTTTTTTTAATATGGTGAGAGTGTCCAATTTCATTCTTCTGCACAGGCTATAAAAATTTCCCAACACCATTAATTGACTATGTTCTTCTTGCCCTGGTGTATGGTTTTTATGACTTTGTCAAAGATCAGTTGGTTGTTCATATGTGGCTTTATTTATGGGTTCTCTATTCTGATCTATATGCCTATTTTTATACCAGTACCATGTCGTTTCGGTTTCTGTAGCCTTGTAGTATAATTTGAAGTCAGGTAATGTGATGCCTCCTACTTTGTTCCTTTTTTGCTTAGATTTGATTTTGGCTCTTTGGGCTCTATTCTCATTCCATATGATTTTTAGGATTGTTTTTTCTAATTCTGTGAAAAATTATATTGGTAATTTGATAGGAATTGTATTGAATCTATAGATTTATTTGGGCACTATGGTCATTTTAATAATATTGATTCTTTCAATTCATAAGCATGGAATGCATTTATTTCTGTCATCTATAATTTCTTTTTTCAATTTATTTTTATTTTTTGTTGTTGTTGTTTTGATACGGAGTCTCACTCTGTCGCCAAATAGGCTGTAGTGTAGTGGTGTGATCTTGGCTCACTGCAACCTCTGCCTCCCACGTTCAAGCTATTCTCCTGTCTAAGCCTCCTGAGTAGCTGGGACTACAGGCATACACCACCATGCCCAGCTAATTTTTGTACTTTTAGTAGAGACGGGGTTTCACCGTGTTGACCAGGCTGTTCTTGAACTCCTGACCTGAGGTGATCAGCCCACTTCGGCCTCACAGAGTGCTGGGATTACAGGCATGAGCCAGCCAGAGTTTTACAGTTCTCCATATAGAGATCTTTCACCTCCTTGGTTAAATATATTCCTAGGTATTTTTCTTTCTGTAGCTATTGTAAATGAGATTGCCTTCTTGATTTTGTCTTTAGCTTTATCATTATTGGTGTATGGAAACACCACAGATTTCTATACATTCATTTTGTATCCTGAAACTTCACTGAATTCATTTGAGAATTTTTTTTGGTGGAGTCTTTAGGGTTTTCTAGATATAAGATCATATCATCAGCAAACAGAGATAATTTGACATTGTCCTTTCCAAATTGTATACATTTTATTTTTTTCTCTTGCCTAATTGCTCTGGTGAGGACTTCCAGTTCTATGTTAAAGAAGACTGGTGGAAATGGGCATTCTTTCTTATACCAGATGTTAGAGGGAACACTTTCAACTTTTCCCTGTTATGTATGATGTTCTCTGTGAGTTTGTCATATGTGACCTTTATTATGCTGAGGTTTGTTCCTTTGATGCCTAGTTTTTTTGAGGATTTTTATCATGAAGGGATGCTAAATTTCATTCAATGATTTTTCTGCATCTATTGAGACAATCATAAGGTTTTTGTCTTTAATTCTCTTTGTATAATGTCTCACATTTATTGATTTGCATATGTTGAATCATCCATGCATCCCTGGGATAAATTCAACCTGATCATTATCTTTTAAATGTGCTGTTGGATTTGATTTGCTAGTATTTTGTTAAGGATTTTTGCATCTATGTTCATCATATATATTGATCTGTAGTTTTCTTTTTTTGTTGTGCTCTTGTCCGATTTTGGTATCAGAATGATACTGGCCTTGTAGAATGAGTTAGGGATAACTCCCTTCCCATTGATTTTTTTGGGCTAGTTTCAACGGGATAAGTATTAGTTCTTGTTTGTGTGTTTGATAGAGTTCATCTGTGAATTCATCTGGTCTCAGGCGTTTACTTATTGAAAGATTTTTTATGAGAGGTGAAGCCAGCTGGTCTTCCTGCCTAGAGTGGGGACTTGGAGAACTTTTCTGTCTTATAAGGGGATTGTAAAATGCACCAATCAGCAGGAGTCTAAAAGTAGCCAATCGCAGAGAGTATTGAGAAAAGAGCATTCTGATAGGACAGAAACAGGACATGGGAGGGGACAAAGAAGGGAATAAAAACTGGCCACCCCAGCTAGCGAGTGGTAACCTGCTCAGGTTCCCTTTCACACTGTGGAAGCTTTGTTCTTTCATTCTTCACCGGAAGGAACCAACTCCAGACACAATTCCATCTTGCTACTCATTTTTAGTTTGTTCAGAGGTTCTGTTTTTTCCTTATTCAATCTCAGTAGATTGTGTGTTTCCATGAATTTATCTACTTTCTCTGGGGTTTCTAGTTTGTGAGCCTAAAATTGTACATAATAATCTCTGATTTTTTTTTGTATTTTTATAGTATCAGTTGGGATGTCTCCTTTTCTTATGTGATTTTGTTTGTTTGGATCATCTCTCTTCTTGGCTAATCTAGCCAGTGGTTTCTCAATATTGCTTATCTTTTCAAATAACCAACTTTTTGTTTTGTATATTCTTTGTATTTTTGAGGGGATCTCTTTTATTTAGTTACACTCTCATCATTGTTATTTCTTAACTTTGGGTTTGGTGTGTTCTTTTTTATCTATTTCTTGAGGTGTAGTGTTGGGTTGCTAATTTGTAATCTTTCAAATTTTTTGATGTAGGAATCTAATGCTATAAATGTCTCTCTTTGCACTCCCTTGGCTATACTGTACAGGGTTAGGTGTGTTGTATTTTCATTTTTATTCATTTCAAAAAAAATCTTTAAGGCCGGGCGCGGTGGCTCAAGCCTGTAATCCCAGCACTTTGGGAGGCCGAGATGGGCGGATCATGAGGTCAGGAGATCAAGACCATCCTGGCCAACACTGTGAAACCCCGTCTCTACTAAAAAATACAAAAAAAGCCTAGCCGGGCGAGGTGGCGGGTGCCTGTAGTCCCAGCTACTCCGGAGGCTGAGGCAGGAGAAGGGCGTGAACCCGGGGAGGCGGAGCTTGCAGTGAGCTGAGATCCAGCCACTGCACTCCAGCCCGGGCAACAGAGCGAGACTCCGTGTCAAAAAAAAAAAAAAAAAAAAAAAAAATCTTTAAATTTTCACATTAATTTCTCCATTGACCCAGTGATTTTTCAGGGGCATGCTGTTTAATTTCCAGATATTTGCATAGTTTCTGAAGTTCCTCTTGAAGACCCGTATTGTGGCCTATAAGATGTAGTCTATCTTGGAGAATGTTCCATGTGTGAGTGAAAAGAATATTCTCTAGTTGTTGGGTAGAATGTTCTCTAAATGTCTATTAGGTTCATTTGGTATAAAGTCCAATTTTTAAAATTAATTTTCTGTCTTAATGATGTGTCTAGTGCTGTGAATAGGGTATTTAATTCACTCATTATCATTATATTGCTGTTTATCTCACCCCTTAAGTCTAATAATATTTGCTTTGTGAATTTGGGTGCTTCAATGTTGGGTGCATATATATTTAGGATTGTTATTTGCTCTTGCTAAGTTGATTCCTTTATCATTATATAGTGACCTTTTTGTCTTTTTTAAAAAACTGTTTTTGATTTAAAGTCTCTTTTATCTAATAAGTATGATACTCCTGCTCAGTTTTGGTTTTCATTTGCTTAGAAAATCTTTCTCCACCTTTGAGTTTTTTTTTTTTTTTTTTTTTTCAGTCTATGTGCCTTTAAAAGTAAGATGAGTTTCTTGTGTGCAGCGTATAGCTGGATCATTTAAAAAATTCATTTAGCCAGTCTGTATTTTTTTAGTGGAGCATTTAATTCATCTACATTGAGGGCTAATATTAATATGTGAAGCTTTGTTCCTGTCACATTGTTAATTGTTTTCAACTTGGTTTTAAAAATTCTTTGTTTCTTTTTCTTTTTTTGTCTTTGTGGTTTGATGAAACTCTGTTCTGTTGCCATTCAATTCCTTTCTATTCCTCCTTTATTTGACTGTTTTATGAGAACTATGAGTTTTATATTTCCATGTGTTTTCATGATGGTGAATATCAACCTTTCATTTCCATGTTTATGATCCCTTTGAACATTTCCTGTAGGGCCTGGCTAGTGAGGAGAAATTCCCTCAGTGTTTGCTTGTCAAGAAACAACTGTATTTCTCCTTTATTTGTGAAGCTTATTTTGGGTGGATAAAAAATCCTTGGCTGACAGTTTTTTTCTTTCAGTGCTTTGAAAATGCTATTGTATTCTCTTCTTACCTGTGAGGTTCTGCTGAAAAGTCTACTCTTAGCCTGATTTTTTTTTTTAATAGGTAACTAGACATTTTTCTCTTGCTAATTTTAAAATCACTTATTTTAATTCAACTTTAGACATTCTGAATATAACATGCAGTAGTGAAGTCCTTTTTGTAATATATTTTTCTGGGGATTACTGAGCTTCTTATATGTGGATGTCTGACTCTATTAATAGATGTGGGATTTCTGCATTGATTATTTCTTTAAATAGGTTTTCTAAACTCTTTCATCTCTCTCCCTCCTTGGGATACCTATAATTCATAAGTTCAACCACTTTATGTAGTCACAGATGTCTCAAAGTCTTTGTTCATTCTTTTTAATTCTTGTTTATTATTTTTTTCTGACTGGATTATTACAAAAGACCTGTTGTAAAGTTCCGATTTTTTTCTTTTTTTTTGTTTGGTTGGTTTAGTCTATTATTGAAAGTTCAAAATCTATTTGGTGTTTCCTTCGATGAATTTTTTAGTTCCAGTATTTCTGCTTTTTAAAAAAATATAAGAA
>NW_012114844.1:1214457-1221581 GCF_000951035.1 Colobus angolensis palliatus | reverse complement strand
TATTTTTAATATATAAGAAGATATCTATCTTCTTGGTAAATTTCTCATTTATATCTTGAATTAATTTTCTAATTTTTTGTATCAGTTTTTAGATTTCTCTTGCATCTCTCATTGAGCTTCTTTAAAATCCATATTTGAATTCTTCATCTGGCATTTCACAGAATTCTTTTTGATTAGGGTCTGTTGCTGAACAATTGTTGTGGTGGTTTGGTAGTGTCATATTTCCCTGGTTTTTCATGTTTCCTTTGTTCTTCCATCGATACCTGCACAATTTATGTAGCAGTCACTTGTTCCAGTTTTTGAAATTGCTTAAAAAATATTTTTCGAGAGAGGGTCTCATTCTGTCACCCAAGCTGGAGTGCAGTGGTGCAATCATGGCTCACTGCAGCCTTGACCTCCTGAGCCCAGGTGATATTCCCACCTCAGTCTTCTGAGTAGCTGAGACTACAGATGTGTGCCACCATGCCCAGCTATTTTTAAATTTTATTTATTTTTTTTTAGAGACAGAGTCTCCCTATGTTGACCAAGATGATCTGGAATTCCTGGGCTCAAGCAGTCCTCCCATCTCAACATTCGAATGTGCTGGGATTACAGGTGTGAGCCACCTGTAATTGCTTTTGTACAGGATAAGTTTTTCAGCCTAGCCTGAAATTGCTTTTGTACAGGTTAAGTTTTTCCTGAAGATGTGTGTATGTTGATTAAGATACTTTGACTTTGATTTCAGATTTCTGCAAATCCAAAATAATTTGTGTGTGTGTGTGTGTGTGTGTGTGATCTTTGTATGACTTCTTTGGCAGTGCACAGGGTCAGTGGTATCTGTGATTTCCTCAGTGGCTTTGTAGAATGAGTTAGGGAGGAGTTATCTATTCTTCAGTTTTTGGAACAGTTTCAGAACTGTTGTGTGTTTCAGAACAGTTTCGGGAGGATTGGTACCATTTCTTCTTTGTGTGTTTATTAGAATTCAGCAGTGAATTCATTCATCCAATCCTGGGCTTTTCTTTGTTGGGAGACATTTTATTACTGATTCAATTTCCCTACTTATTATCGATCTGTTCAAATCTTCTACTTCTTTCTGATTCAATCTTGGGATGTTGTATTTTCCAAGGAACTTATTCATTTCTTTTAGGTTTTCCAGTTTTTAGATGAATAGCTGTTCATAATAGTGTCTAATGATCTTTTGTATTCTTGTGGTGTCAGTTGTAATGTCTCCTTTTTCACTTGTGATTGTGTTAATTTGGGTCTTCTTTCTTTTTTTTTTTCAGCTAGTCTAACTGGTAGCTTATCATTTTTCTTTATCTTTTTGAAGGACCAACTGTTTGTTTCGTCAATCCTTTGTAATTTTTTAGTCTCTATTTTGTAGATTCACTCTGATATTTATTTTTTCTTTTTTTCCTTCTAATTCAGGGTTTAGTTTGTTCTTTCTAGTTTTTTGAGGTGCATCATTAGGTTGTTTGTTTGAAGTCTTTCTACATTTTTGATGTATGTGTTTATTGCTATAAACTTCTCCTTTAGCATCACTTTTGCTATATCTGACAGGTTTTGGTACGTGTGTTTTCCTTTTCGTTGGTCTCAGGAAAAGTTTTAATTTCTTCTTGATTTCTTCATTGACACAATGGTAATTCAGGTACATGTTGTTTAATTTACAAATATTTGTGTAGTTTTCAAAATTCCTCTTGGTATTGATTTCTAGTTTTGTTTTATTGTGTGGTCTGAGAAGATGCTTGATATGATTTTAGTTTTTTATAATTTCTTGATACTTGGTTTGTGGCCTAATATGTGGTATTTCTTAAAGAATGTTCCATGTGCTGATGGTAATGTGCTGATGGTAATAATGTGTATTGTGCAGTTGTTGGATAAAATGTTCTGTAAATGTTTGTTAGGTCCATTTGGTCTAAAGATCAGTTTAAATCCAATGTTTCTTTGTTGATTTTCTGTCTATATGATCTGTCTAATGCTCAGACTAAGGTTTTGAAATCCAAAAGTATTAATATATTGAAGTCTATCTCTCTCTTTATAACTAGTAATACTTGTTTTATGTATCTAGGTGCTTCAGTCTTGGGTCCATATATATTTAAATTGTTATATCTTTTTGCTAGGCTGGTCTTTTTATCATTATATAATTACTTCTTTGTCTTTTTAAATACTGTTTTTGAGTTAAAGTTCTATTTTGTTTGATATAAGTATAGCTGCTCCTGTATGCTTTTGGTTTCTGCTGCATAGAATACTTTTTTCATACCTTTACTTCAGCCTGTGTGTGTCTTTACATGTGAACTATGTCTTTTGTAAGCAGCATATACTTGGATCATGTGTTGTTTTGTTTTTAAATCCATTCAGTCTATATTTTTTAAGCAAAGGATTTAATCTGTTTACAGTCGAGGTTATTATTGATATATGAGGTTATGTTCCTGTCATAGTTTTCATTGTTTCAGGTTTTGTTATCTTTTGTGTCTTTCTTTCTCTCTTATTGTTTAGCATTGTTCTTTGGTGGTTTTCTGTAGTGGTATGATCTGAGTGTTTTCTCTCCCTCATTTATGTGTTTGCTTTACCAGTGAGTTGTATACTTTCATGTGTTTTCATCATGATGGTAAATATTGCCCTTTCATTTCCATGTTTAGGACTCCTTTGAACATTTCTTATACGTTTAATCTAGTGATGATGAATTCCCTCCATTTTTGCCTGTATGTGAAATACTTTTCTCCTTCATTTATGATGGATAACTTTGTTGGGTGTAGTATTCTTAGTTGACAGTGTTTTTTGCTTTCAGAATTTTGAATACCTCATCCCAATTTCTCCTTATCTGTAAGGATTCTGCTGAGAAATCCACTGTTTGTCTGATGGGGTTTTCCTTATATGCAACTAGACGCTTTTGTCTTGCTATTTTTATATTTCTCTATTTATCTTTCACTTTTGACAGTTTGAAAATAATATGCCGTGGAGATCTTTTTGGGATATATCTAGATAGGGATCTCTGAGCTTCCTATATTTGGATGTCTAAATATCTTGCTATACCTGAATCATTTTCAGCTATTTCTTTATTTTTTATTTATTTATTTATTTATTTTTTTTTCCACTTTTTTTTTTAATTTTTTTTTATTTATTTATTTTTTGAGATGGAGTCTCGCTCTGTCACCCAGGCTGGAGTGCTGTGGCCAGATCTCAGCTCACTGCAAGATCCGCCTCCCGGGTTCACGCCATTCTCCTGCCTCAGCCTCCCGAGTAGCTGGGACTACAGGCGCCCGCCATCTCGCCTGGCTAGTTTTTTGTAGTTTTTAGTAGAGACGGGGTTTCACCGTGTTAGCCAGGATGGTCTCGATCTCCTGACTTCGTGATCCGCCCGTCTCGGCCTCCCAAAGTGCTGGGATTACAGGCTTGAGCCACTGCGCCCGGCCAGCTATTTCATTAAACTTTTTTTTTATGCCTTTGGACTTTTCTTCATTTTCTGGAACACATAAACTTTAAATATTTGATTCTTTTATGGTGTCCATTCTTTCCTGTATACTTTTCTTATTTTTATTCTTTCCTTTTTATTAATTTATTACTTCTGACTTAGTTATTTCAAAAGACCTGTCTTCGAGTTTTGAAATTCTTTCTTCTCCTTGATCTAGTTCATTGTTAAGACTCTCAAATGTGCTTTTTTATTTCATGTATTAAATTATTTAATTCTGGAATTTCTGTTTTGTTATCTTTTTTGATATCTCTCTCTCGTGAATTTCTCATCCATATCTTGAATTGTTTTATGGATTTCTTTGTATTGTTTATCTGTGTTCTCTTATATCTCACAGAGCTTCTTTAATATAATTATTTTGAATTATTTTTCCAGCATTTTGTAAATTTCTTTTTCATTGAAATCTGTTTTTGGAGAATTATTGTGTTCCTTTGAAAGTGTCAAATTTCCTTGTTTTTTCATGTTTCTTGTTTCCTTCTGTTTATATCTGCACATATGTTGCAATGGTTCCTTATTCTAGTCTTTGAATTGACTTTTGTGGAGGAAGATTTTTTTCTAAAGATGTGTCTTTGCTGACGGTTAAGAAGAATACCTTAGCTTTCACTCTGAGTGCTTGCAATAGTGTAGTTTTCATATAGTTTTTTCAACTATTTACAGACAGCATCAGTGGTGTCTATAATTTCATCATCCTCCTCCTCCTTTTCTCTTCCCTCTTCTTCCTACATTTTTAGTCTCAAAATTATTTTCAAACAAAAATGTAGAGAGGGCTGTAACAAGCACTTGTGAAGAACTCATTCCACAGCTTTAGCAAATATCAACAGTTTGCCAATATGTTTCATCTGTCTCCCACAAGTTCTGATCTATTTTAAAGAAAATCTAAAAGATCCTTTTATTTCGCCTATTGTGCTACATATCATTTGTTCCTTTAAATTCACTTTCTACCTTTCAGCCCTTGTTTATGTCCAAGGAGACTTAGCTTAGTCTATATCAGAGACTCATTAGCCTTCTGGCTTCCAGTTGGGTTTTGCAAATGGGCAGCACCAGTAAGAAATTGGAAGGAAGGAAAAGATTGGGCTAGGAACTTATTTCCTCAGCAGCACCTGCTGGATCCAGTGGGTTGGTTACATGTCACATCCTTCTAACAAAGCTGCAGCTCTCACCATACAGTTCTTCCTAGAGTCCTCAAATTGTCCAATGTGTGTCATCATTTTCTATTGGAATCCTTGACTAACTGAGATATGGTTTGGATTTGTGTCCTTACCCAAATCTCATGTCGAATTGTAATCCTCAGTGTTGGAGGTGGGGCCTGATGGGAGGCAACTGGATCATGGGGACAGATTTCTCATGAATGGTTTAGCACCAACCCCTTGGTATTGTCTTGGTGATAGTGAGTGAGTTCTTGTGAGATCTGCTTGTTTAAAAGTGTGTAGTGCCTCCCCGCTCTCTCTTGGACCTACTCTTGCCATGAAAGATGCCTACTCCTGCTTTGTCTTCTACCATGAGTAAAAGCTTTCCAAGGCTGCTTGCTATGCTTCCCATACAGTCTGCAGAACTATGAGCCAATTAAACCTCTTTTCTTTATAAATTTCCAGTTTCAGGTATTTCTTCATAGCAGTGCAAGAATGGACTAATCCACCTGTACTTTCAACCTCTTAGCTGGTTTCTATTCCCATACTCTCTGTCTCACTTAATAGAGTCACTAACCGCATACTATACCAACATTGAAACCAAGCACTGATCTTAGACCCATTCTCTTGCATCCCTCACGCCCAGTAAGACCTGACCAGTATCAATTATTTAGGATTGTTTCCTGGAAATCAGTTTCTCTTCTTTAATTTCTGTTGTTAATGTCATAGTTCAGAGTTCTGTGATCTCATCTGCTTCGGCTAAAGTTATATTTTAAAAATGCAGATCTGACCATTAAAAGCTTTATTAGGTTTTGATAGCTCTCCAAGGTCTGAAGAATTAATTGAGCTTTTATCACCACCTCTATATGCATGTTTATTAAGGTAGGCTTTCTGGTGTCCTCTAAACAAATCATTGCTGTGAAATTTAAAGAATTACATATGCTTATTTTTACCTAAATATGGTTAGTATTATCAGTGTTTCTACCTGATAATAGGAGAGATTCATGAAGTGGAAATCGAACATATAATAGAGAGGATGAATAAGTCTAAAATTAGTTCTTTGATAGATTAAAAAAAACCTTAAATGTGGAAGATAAAGTTATAAAACTTACAAAATATATAGAAGAATATGTTTATGACTCTGGCATATAGGTGGAATTCTTAAACAAGGTATATAAAGAGAAAGAGAATGATACATTTTACTATATTAAATTAAGCATTTATGTTTAACCAAAGGCTCATAAAGTGAAAATACAATGCCCAATATACAGAATATAATTTTAAAAAATGTATAAATAATATTAATCAATTAATTAGGAGAAATAGCTCAATAGAAAAATAAGCAAGTCTGACATGCACATGTATGTTTAACTGCAGCACTATTTACAATAGCAAAGACATGGAACCAACCCAAATGCCCATTAGTGATAGACTGAATAAAGAAAATGTGGTACATATACACCATGGAATACTAAACAGCCATAAAAAGGAATGAGATCACATCCTTTGCAGGGACATGACTGAAGCTGGAAGCCATTATCCTCAGCAAACTAACACAGGGATAGAAAACCAAACGCCACATGCTCTCACTTATAAGTGGGAGTTGAACAATGAGAACACATAGATACAGAAAGGGGAATAATTCACATCAGGGCCTGTTTGGGGGATTGGGGGTGAGGGGAGGGAACTTAGAGGATGGGTCAATAGGTGCAGTAAACCACCATGGCACACATAAACCTGTGTAACAAACCTGCGTGTTGTGCACATGTATCCTAGTTTTTTTTTCCAGAAGAAATAAAGGAAAAAAAAATGATAAGTAACAAAAAAAGAAAAATATGCAAATCTGGAACAAGCATCTTTTAGATGAAGAATATGAGGGGCCAACCAGTCTTTGAAAAGATGCCTAATATCATTTGTGATTCGAAAAGTCAAATCAAAGCCATAGTGATATTTCAAACCCATCAGATTGGCAAAAATATTCAAATGTGTAATATTAAGTATTAAAAAGAATGAAGAGAAACAAAAAATCATGTAACTGTGCTTGAGGAAGTATAAATTGGTATAGCACTAGTTGAATAGTTTGGCATTTTCTAATAAAGTTGAAGATGCATGCCCTTTGAGACTAGCCCTTTTCATTTCTAAATGTCTAACTTAAAGAAACCCTTAGAAATGTGCATCAGGAGATAAGAATCAAAATGTTCTAACACAGTAAAAAAAGAAAAACTCAGGAAAATTCACATTACAAATAGAATGACAAAGTATATTGTGGTATATTCACACAATGAAATATACAGAAATAAAAATATGTTTCACAGGCAGCAACAAGGATACTTCTTGTGAAATAATCTTGGTCAGGATGGGCGTGGTAGCTTGTGCCTGTAATTCCAGCATTTTGGGAGGCTGAGGTGGGTGGATCACCTGAGGTCATAAGTTCGAGACCAGCTTGGGCAACATGGCAAAACCCTGTCTCTACTAACATTACAAAAATTAGCCAGGCATGATGGTGCACTCCTGTAGTTCCAGCTACTTGAGAGGCTGAGACAGGAAAATCG